>NW_019211458.1:1953036-2128036 GCF_002443255.2 Varroa destructor
GCCTATCTAAATATTGGCAGTCAGCCATATAAAGACTGAGAGTCGACATGAAGGCCATTGAAGTTAGATCTGTCGCAGGCTGCATGTATACCTGTATATTTGTAGATGTGCAGTAGCTATCTCGTGTGAGTGGTCTTCAAAGAAACAATCGTTTTTCTGTTATATTAGCTAATAGTAACAGTAACATTGTAAGGGCTTTGTAATTGTCTAAAATCCTATGTGTAATACGACGAACTGTCGAAAGGGGAAGGCACAACACAGGAAATAGGCATTGTTAAGGACGAGAAGAGTCACAGGCGCACACAATCGTTTAGTTTGGCTTTCGTAGAAAAGCTGCAATCGCGCAAGATACAGAATAGGGTGATTTGTTCCAAAGCGCCAGTAGCGTCACTGTACACTCCGGTAGGTGTTCCAGATCTGCTTGTGCCGTTTAAACGATTTCGGTCGTACGCCAGGTGGACGCGTGGCATGTCTAAGAATCAACGTAATTCTAGTACATAATATCGGTATTTACACACAAAATATAATTACCAAAGGAATACGACCGCATTATTCATTATGCTTACATTATACGACACGTAAGTGTTCACGCGCCTAAAAGGTCCTGTCTCAGAAGATGTCAAACCTGAATCCTAATTGACCAGCACGCTGTTGACATTGAATCAGCTTTGGTTAGTAAAAAGGAGACTGATAGGAATCAGCAGTCATCATCCGTACTTTGCTAATACTGACGAGTAATGTCGAGACGTCTAACTTAGACCGCGTTCTTCAATTCAAATAAGGCCATTTCGATGTATATTTGCTTTCCTGAAAAAACAGAAAATGACAACATTTCTCAACGCATAATAGTAACTATGCGTCAGCGGGCCCCTGATGAATTTTTTAACTTGGTTATAAAAAACTTAAAACACGAAAAAGTTAATAGAGAAAGAAAGGATAGATTTTGTTATGTCGTTGTTCAAATATACTACTCAACAAAAAACTCGAAATGAACTGTTTGTTCTAGGAACTCCGACAAATTACTGGCCTAAACTTTACTGTCGTAGCTCTAAATATACGTTCCAAGATAAAAGATAATAACTTCTTTATACGCGGCTTTGTCTAGTTTTGTAGACAATCTCAGTAGATCTTAGTATGCCAAAAAATCAAAGACTCTGACTTTCAGTCTCGCGTCAGACTCATTTCTGAAACAGTCCCCACTCGAAATAGATATCATTATTTTCTTTTATCTGATAAGATACGATTTCGTACCATTTATGTAAAAGCATCACTATTAGCGTGTGTGTTTGATCGATATTAGCTCCCAAGTTCTCGCTTCTATCGTAGTTGCAGTCCTAATTGCGTCCTAGTGATGTTGCTCCTTTTATTTTTCGAACTAATTGCCACGCTCGATGTGGATCAAGTACGTCGCGCTTGGCGGCCTCTAGCTGCTGCTACTGACGACCGTTGTCTACCGCCGTTTGAGCCAATCAACGGTCAACAACAATGTTTTCACTTCCGTGTCCTATATACCGTGCCACCTACTGGTGGAGATGTTAAATAATAAAATCTGAAGTGTCCTCATCAAGTCACACGAAGTGAGGCTCCCTATATGTCTATATCGAGAATAAGGAAACGAGGCAGACCACGTTAACACCGATAGCTAATACCTGCCTACTTCAGTTCATCTTTTCCGAGATTCAATTTGCACGCTATTAAATCTCTCGTCCTTTAGAGAGACTCGAATGAGAGATAGGCACAGAACTAACGGCTATATCGTAACGATTATTATATATGATTGTGACCGGTATACCATATATTGTTGTTTATAAACCGGAATCCACAGGCAAAATATAACAAAAAAAGATCAGGTTATGTGTATTTTATGCCTATTTCAAAACGACCATTGAAATATCGATCAATGTCTATGGAAAAGGTTAATTGGATTTTTGTTTGTCCAATAACTTCTAACCACAGCCGTTAGGAAGTTATTCTTAGTGTATGTTGTAACGCTCCCATCTCTGATTTGGACAAAAGCGGTAGCATCGAAATGCCCTTCTGTCAGATAGCGCAGACATGGTGTTCGTACTATACATTACTGTTCAACATGTGGCATTATATATAGTATAATATTCTACAGTAACGGCGGTAGATATTCAACTATCACATTCTTGGTAGAAAGCGGTAAGGTGCTACCGAAGCTTGGTGCTCGCGTGTATCTGCCGATAAGGAATTGCTTATCTATTAGATATTTCGAAGACAAATATAAAAAATGCAGACGCTGATTTGAAGATGCGACGCACGCACATATGTGCGCTATCGATGTGGGGTGTGTGCAGGTCGTTCATGCTATCACTTGTTAATACAAAGTGCGAGCCGTTACCCTCCGTATGGAATAGAGATGCGGTTTTAATAAAAAAAAAAAAAAAAACTACAGCAACAATAACACTGTTGTTCTACATACAGGAAACTTTTTTTTCAACGTCGTTGATCATGACCGTGGTTATCACACGGTGTCCTCGGGTGGGCCCTTTAGCTGCAGGTACAGCTTTGTTATCCACAAGAAAAGGCTTGACTACGGCGGAAACGATCATTCTCGGGGGCTCCTAAGGTTGACCCCCAATTTCGGGCCTTCTATGTCCAACCGGTTTCTTATAAAAGATATATTCATGCTCGAATAGCTTACGAAACAAATATAAACGAATAGTAGTAATGTCCAGCCGCGCAGGTTCAGGCAATAAGGGCAATTTGTGATAATAGTCCACCAAAGCAGGCAAACCACTCAGCCGACGCCAGGTCGGCATGGCGTGGGCGGCAGCGAACAAGCTCTACGGTTCTTCGATTGCCCTTCTGTGTTCTCTCTTCCCCAAGCTGTAGTACGATTGGTACCACACCAGATAGGAACCCTGCCAAGAGGCTTAGATACTGGGCCTTCGGTCAGCCGCAGTTACAGCATGCCAGAGTTTCCACCAGTGATTTCCTTCACACACGGCGACTCGTTTACCCGTTTCTATCGAGCAGGCCTCTATCTATCCAAGCAACGACAAGTACTGGCCTACAAGCCTCCGGCTGCAGGAGATAGCTTGCCACCAGTAGTGGAACGGCCCGCAAGTGAAGGCCTATCTGAAAAAGGACCAATTCTTGCTCACAACAGCTACTACCATGCTTCTAGTACCGCTATGATTACGTATTGGTTGCCGCTGTGTGGCAAAAGTTCGTATTTCTGCTGATGTTGTTACTGTTTTGCTCTTTTAGTCGCCGTTTCAGCAGCGTGAGGCGAAGCCAACGTGGTGTTAGCCTCGCGGTGCATTGCTTCTATTCGACCCTACCCGAAACGGATATCACGTTTGGGGAACCAACTTCGTAAAGAAAAAAACGGGAAGAAAGAGGAAAGACGACGAAAGGGGGTTACACGGACTTCTGTGCGTGGGACTTGGTACGCGTACTGGTACCAGTGGTAGATGGCAACGAGCCTAAAGCATCCTAAAATGACTACAACGAATGCAAGCGGCACTCCAAAAGCGAAGCGAGAACCGTGGCTCTAATTGCGAATAATCGCAAACAGAGCCGCCACCGTAGAGAAACTGGACTGGCCATGTGGGTTTCCGCCTGTAATATATGAAAAGGCGGAGCTCGCCGTCGCAGTGGCCTATGCAGCAGCACAGGACCCCAAAGTTGAACTACACGGGCTGGTTCGCTTCATTCAAATTGTAACGCCGATTGAGCTCCTAGCGCGCTCCTCAAACTCGGTCGTCTCGCTCTGCTGCAGCGGCAAAAACTTTTGACGAGATTCTAATGATGCCTGACTCGCCTATCTAACTCTGGAACAGGACAGCACTCAAAGCATACCATTATGTCCTCTCGTCTACGAGACGACACTTCACTCTAAGGACAAGATCACTTCAACGATGCTACTGCTTTGATTAGTTATCATTTCAAGGCTAACATAGTTTTATAGGGCTAGTCATTAAATGCCTTATACAGATTATTGTTACCATTATTCAAGGTTTGGAAGCCTAGCCATTTTTTTCTGTTCTGCAATTGCTTCATAGCTACATTTTTTTCTGTATCGTAGTACGTTTTACTAGAAAATTTACCCTATACTTCGTAATGTATATATAGTGAACCCGGCTACTCGAAGTATGTTTGTCTTCGGTATTCGTATAGTTATTATTCAAGTTATTACCAAATAACTTTCAAAAATGTGGAATAAGCTCGTTCGTACGAGGCGACCGAAGCTGCTTGAACAGGGAAATCGTCTTCTAATGACGGTGAGTCGGTGTAAATGTTATTAGCACCTAACCTAACTGCCTTCGGCAAGCGAAGGCTCTCTCTGACATATCGTGGCCAATAGATGGAGACCAGATTGCATATAAGGCCGTGATTGTTTTGTACTGTCAAGAATACGTTTCTGGGTAGGTGATACTTCAAGAAATCTTTTCAATCAATCACATTCAGATACATCCAGTTTGACCGTTTCACTTCAATAAATTTCGACAGGATAACGGAAGCTGGTTGACAATCTTTTGTAGCAAATACAAGTTACATTAAATTTAATGAAGTGTTATTTGCAAACACTTAAAGAACTGAGAGCCTCAAGAATACACCTACGACACTCAATCACAAACAATGAAATTCAACAAACAACGTTTGGCCGTTATTTCTCTGAAAATTAGGGCTATCCTCCTCTGGGGATTCTGATATACAAACATTTTTTGCGCAACGCTATTAGGAACGATATAAATCCCCCTTTTTGTTGGCGACTATGCATTTTTACTATGACATATTAAAAACGTTTGCGTGAAGTTGCAGACGAACAGCCTTTTCAGGATAGATTTGCCTTTTAGGATGAAAATAATTTTTCATCTGTAAACTGTAGGCTATACAGTTTGCTTTGTATGTTGCGAACATCAATTCCAGCCAATTAGTGCTAGCACAAGTTTAGCTGCTCTGAAAGAAGTAAAAATGGCGCAGTGTTCTTCTTCATAATTACTAAATACGCGAATTTCTATAACAAAGTCATAAACCAACCAGGGTCTCATTTCGTTCAATTAAGTGTAATGAAATGTGTAATTAGTGGGCAAAGTTCACGGTTGGTTAAATCGATTTGTCAATAACAGACAGCGGTACTAGATATTTTTTAGATGGATCCATTGCCCCCCACCACAACTTTTATATATTATGAAAATGACTCCTTCTGCCTAATAGAGACGTATGGGTTAATCATGTTATTGATAGGACATTAGGGTCATCCCGATTCATAAGCACTTGCTGCATCAGCGACGCCAATAATATTAATAAATATCCTCCTCTCGTTTAACAAACTCCCATTTTTCCTGCATCGAATCCACCTTGAACCCTCATTTTGATCAGAGTTGTTGCGTTGGCAGCGAAAACCGTGCGAGTTTCCCTTCTTTCATTAATTCTACTGCGGTACACTTCCCTAATAGATCAGGTGTCGTCTGAGTATCGTAGTGTAGGTCTATTGAATGCTCTCTGCTTCGGCACGTTCTGATGCTAGAGGAAGTCGCGATTCGCCCAGATCTTATTTTGATCGTAATTAGCAGGTCGTCAACAGACGATAAAAATGAAATTTCATACAATCCAAGTTATGCTAAGGACCTCAGGGCTCTGTGTTGTGTCCTTTTACATTTATCATTTATATCAATTAGATTTCTCAAAATAAAAAGTTCTAAAAAGTTTTTCATGATAATATATGCCAGTGACATCACTTTACTAGCCTGAGTAAAGCCAAGAATTTTTAATTAAAATTTTGCCAGAGCCAAGAAGGTGATTGGAAGATTTAAGAATACTGGGTTTACAGCAAACTTGGACAAACGTTAATATTTTAAATACGCTCACCGTAACGTTGAAATTGATTTCTTGCTTTCTAGTAACCAGCGTTTCCCGATTGCCTCTACGGCGACGTGCCTGGAGGTAGTATTTCATGAACATCTAAAATAGATTCTTACATAAACGTCCTCACTGCAAATAAGCACCTATTAGGGACTGAAGATGTCCGAGAAAAATCGCTTACAACGTTTCATTCAAACGAGTTTTAAGTTACTGCTTCCCGATTCGGAGCGGAAGTTGTGCCGAAACAAACATTAAAACGAGGACCATGTAAAAATGTTAAGAATGAAACAATTTTCACATGCTGCTTTGCTCGACATAACAACTAAACAATATACCCAATATGACTAAATCTAAAAAAAAAAAAAAAGATGAATTTCTATATCTGCTAAGTGAGGGGCACAGCGAAATTATTGTTTGCTCTGAAGAATCTCAAAAGTGACCGCTTTCTTCTCTGCGCAAGCTTTCTGAGTATATTTGCCTATCTAAATATTGGCAGTCAGCCATATAAAGACTGAGAGTCGACATGAAGGCCATTGAAGTTAGATCTGTCGCAGGCTGCATGTATACCTGTATATTTGTAGATGTGCAGTAGCTATCTCGTGTGAGTGGTCTTCAAAGAAACAATCGTTTTTCTGTTATATTAGCTAATAGTAACAGTAACATTGTAAGGGCTTTGTAATTGTCTAAAATCCTATGTGTAATACGACGAACTGTCGAAAGGGGAAGGCACAACACAGGAAATAGGCATTGTTAAGGACGAGAAGAGTCACAGGCGCACACAATCGTTTAGTTTGGCTTTCGTAGAAAAGCTGCAATCGCGCAAGATACAGAATAGGGTGATTTGTTCCAAAGCGCCAGTAGCGTCACTGTACACTCCGGTAGGTGTTCCAGATCTGCTTGTGCCGTTTAAACGATTTCGGTCGTACGCCAGGTGGACGCGTGGCATGTCTAAGAATCAACGTAATTCTAGTACATAATATCGGTATTTACACACAAAATATAATTACCAAAGGAATACGACCGCATTATTCATTATGCTTACATTATACGACACGTAAGTGTTCACGCGCCTAAAAGGTCCTGTCTCAGAAGATGTCAAACCTGAATCCTAATTGACCAGCACGCTGTTGACATTGAATCAGCTTTGGTTAGTAAAAAGGAGACTGATAGGAATCAGCAGTCATCATCCGTACTTTGCTAATACTGACGAGTAATGTCGAGACGTCTAACTTAGACCGCGTTCTTCAATTCAAATAAGGCCATTTCGATGTATATTTGCTTTCCTGAAAAAACAGAAAATGACAACATTTCTCAACGCATAATAGTAACTATGCGTCAGCGGGCCCCTGATGAATTTTTTAACTTGGTTATAAAAAACTTAAAACACGAAAAAGTTAATAGAGAAAGAAAGGATAGATTTTGTTATGTCGTTGTTCAAATATACTACTCAACAAAAAACTCGAAATGAACTGTTTGTTCTAGGAACTCCGACAAATTACTGGCCTAAACTTTACTGTCGTAGCTCTAAATATACGTTCCAAGATAAAAGATAATAACTTCTTTATACGCGGCTTTGTCTAGTTTTGTAGACAATCTCAGTAGATCTTAGTATGCCAAAAAATCAAAGACTCTGACTTTCAGTCTCGCGTCAGACTCATTTCTGAAACAGTCCCCACTCGAAATAGATATCATTATTTTCTTTTATCTGATAAGATACGATTTCGTACCATTTATGTAAAAGCATCACTATTAGCGTGTGTGTTTGATCGATATTAGCTCCCAAGTTCTCGCTTCTATCGTAGTTGCAGTCCTAATTGCGTCCTAGTGATGTTGCTCCTTTTATTTTTCGAACTAATTGCCACGCTCGATGTGGATCAAGTACGTCGCGCTTGGCGGCCTCTAGCTGCTGCTACTGACGACCGTTGTCTACCGCCGTTTGAGCCAATCAACGGTCAACAACAATGTTTTCACTTCCGTGTCCTATATACCGTGCCACCTACTGGTGGAGATGTTAAATAATAAAATCTGAAGTGTCCTCATCAAGTCACACGAAGTGAGGCTCCCTATATGTCTATATCGAGAATAAGGAAACGAGGCAGACCACGTTAACACCGATAGCTAATACCTGCCTACTTCAGTTCATCTTTTCCGAGATTCAATTTGCACGCTATTAAATCTCTCGTCCTTTAGAGAGACTCGAATGAGAGATAGGCACAGAACTAACGGCTATATCGTAACGATTATTATATATGATTGTGACCGGTATACCATATATTGTTGTTTATAAACCGGAATCCACAGGCAAAATATAACAAAAAAAGATCAGGTTATGTGTATTTTATGCCTATTTCAAAACGACCATTGAAATATCGATCAATGTCTATGGAAAAGGTTAATTGGATTTTTGTTTGTCCAATAACTTCTAACCACAGCCGTTAGGAAGTTATTCTTAGTGTATGTTGTAACGCTCCCATCTCTGATTTGGACAAAAGCGGTAGCATCGAAATGCCCTTCTGTCAGATAGCGCAGACATGGTGTTCGTACTATACATTACTGTTCAACATGTGGCATTATATATAGTATAATATTCTACAGTAACGGCGGTAGATATTCAACTATCACATTCTTGGTAGAAAGCGGTAAGGTGCTACCGAAGCTTGGTGCTCGCGTGTATCTGCCGATAAGGAATTGCTTATCTATTAGATATTTCGAAGACAAATATAAAAAATGCAGACGCTGATTTGAAGATGCGACGCACGCACATATGTGCGCTATCGATGTGGGGTGTGTGCAGGTCGTTCATGCTATCACTTGTTAATACAAAGTGCGAGCCGTTACCCTCCGTATGGAATAGAGATGCGGTTTTAATAAAAAAAAAAAAAAAAACTACAGCAACAATAACACTGTTGTTCTACATACAGGAAACTTTTTTTTCAACGTCGTTGATCATGACCGTGGTTATCACACGGTGTCCTCGGGTGGGCCCTTTAGCTGCAGGTACAGCTTTGTTATCCACAAGAAAAGGCTTGACTACGGCGGAAACGATCATTCTCGGGGGCTCCTAAGGTTGACCCCCAATTTCGGGCCTTCTATGTCCAACCGGTTTCTTATAAAAGATATATTCATGCTCGAATAGCTTACGAAACAAATATAAACGAATAGTAGTAATGTCCAGCCGCGCAGGTTCAGGCAATAAGGGCAATTTGTGATAATAGTCCACCAAAGCAGGCAAACCACTCAGCCGACGCCAGGTCGGCATGGCGTGGGCGGCAGCGAACAAGCTCTACGGTTCTTCGATTGCCCTTCTGTGTTCTCTCTTCCCCAAGCTGTAGTACGATTGGTACCACACCAGATAGGAACCCTGCCAAGAGGCTTAGATACTGGGCCTTCGGTCAGCCGCAGTTACAGCATGCCAGAGTTTCCACCAGTGATTTCCTTCACACACGGCGACTCGTTTACCCGTTTCTATCGAGCAGGCCTCTATCTATCCAAGCAACGACAAGTACTGGCCTACAAGCCTCCGGCTGCAGGAGATAGCTTGCCACCAGTAGTGGAACGGCCCGCAAGTGAAGGCCTATCTGAAAAAGGACCAATTCTTGCTCACAACAGCTACTACCATGCTTCTAGTACCGCTATGATTACGTATTGGTTGCCGCTGTGTGGCAAAAGTTCGTATTTCTGCTGATGTTGTTACTGTTTTGCTCTTTTAGTCGCCGTTTCAGCAGCGTGAGGCGAAGCCAACGTGGTGTTAGCCTCGCGGTGCATTGCTTCTATTCGACCCTACCCGAAACGGATATCACGTTTGGGGAACCAACTTCGTAAAGAAAAAAACGGGAAGAAAGAGGAAAGACGACGAAAGGGGGTTACACGGACTTCTGTGCGTGGGACTTGGTACGCGTACTGGTACCAGTGGTAGATGGCAACGAGCCTAAAGCATCCTAAAATGACTACAACGAATGCAAGCGGCACTCCAAAAGCGAAGCGAGAACCGTGGCTCTAATTGCGAATAATCGCAAACAGAGCCGCCACCGTAGAGAAACTGGACTGGCCATGTGGGTTTCCGCCTGTAATATATGAAAAGGCGGAGCTCGCCGTCGCAGTGGCCTATGCAGCAGCACAGGACCCCAAAGTTGAACTACACGGGCTGGTTCGCTTCATTCAAATTGTAACGCCGATTGAGCTCCTAGCGCGCTCCTCAAACTCGGTCGTCTCGCTCTGCTGCAGCGGCAAAAACTTTTGACGAGATTCTAATGATGCCTGACTCGCCTATCTAACTCTGGAACAGGACAGCACTCAAAGCATACCATTATGTCCTCTCGTCTACGAGACGACACTTCACTCTAAGGACAAGATCACTTCAACGATGCTACTGCTTTGATTAGTTATCATTTCAAGGCTAACATAGTTTTATAGGGCTAGTCATTAAATGCCTTATACAGATTATTGTTACCATTATTCAAGGTTTGGAAGCCTAGCCATTTTTTTCTGTTCTGCAATTGCTTCATAGCTACATTTTTTTCTGTATCGTAGTACGTTTTACTAGAAAATTTACCCTATACTTCGTAATGTATATATAGTGAACCCGGCTACTCGAAGTATGTTTGTCTTCGGTATTCGTATAGTTATTATTCAAGTTATTACCAAATAACTTTCAAAAATGTGGAATAAGCTCGTTCGTACGAGGCGACCGAAGCTGCTTGAACAGGGAAATCGTCTTCTAATGACGGTGAGTCGGTGTAAATGTTATTAGCACCTAACCTAACTGCCTTCGGCAAGCGAAGGCTCTCTCTGACATATCGTGGCCAATAGATGGAGACCAGATTGCATATAAGGCCGTGATTGTTTTGTACTGTCAAGAATACGTTTCTGGGTAGGTGATACTTCAAGAAATCTTTTCAATCAATCACATTCAGATACATCCAGTTTGACCGTTTCACTTCAATAAATTTCGACAGGATAACGGAAGCTGGTTGACAATCTTTTGTAGCAAATACAAGTTACATTAAATTTAATGAAGTGTTATTTGCAAACACTTAAAGAACTGAGAGCCTCAAGAATACACCTACGACACTCAATCACAAACAATGAAATTCAACAAACAACGTTTGGCCGTTATTTCTCTGAAAATTAGGGCTATCCTCCTCTGGGGATTCTGATATACAAACATTTTTTGCGCAACGCTATTAGGAACGATATAAATCCCCCTTTTTGTTGGCGACTATGCATTTTTACTATGACATATTAAAAACGTTTGCGTGAAGTTGCAGACGAACAGCCTTTTCAGGATAGATTTGCCTTTTAGGATGAAAATAATTTTTCATCTGTAAACTGTAGGCTATACAGTTTGCTTTGTATGTTGCGAACATCAATTCCAGCCAATTAGTGCTAGCACAAGTTTAGCTGCTCTGAAAGAAGTAAAAATGGCGCAGTGTTCTTCTTCATAATTACTAAATACGCGAATTTCTATAACAAAGTCATAAACCAACCAGGGTCTCATTTCGTTCAATTAAGTGTAATGAAATGTGTAATTAGTGGGCAAAGTTCACGGTTGGTTAAATCGATTTGTCAATAACAGACAGCGGTACTAGATATTTTTTAGATGGATCCATTGCCCCCCACCACAACTTTTATATATTATGAAAATGACTCCTTCTGCCTAATAGAGACGTATGGGTTAATCATGTTATTGATAGGACATTAGGGTCATCCCGATTCATAAGCACTTGCTGCATCAGCGACGCCAATAATATTAATAAATATCCTCCTCTCGTTTAACAAACTCCCATTTTTCCTGCATCGAATCCACCTTGAACCCTCATTTTGATCAGAGTTGTTGCGTTGGCAGCGAAAACCGTGCGAGTTTCCCTTCTTTCATTAATTCTACTGCGGTACACTTCCCTAATAGATCAGGTGTCGTCTGAGTATCGTAGTGTAGGTCTATTGAATGCTCTCTGCTTCGGCACGTTCTGATGCTAGAGGAAGTCGCGATTCGCCCAGATCTTATTTTGATCGTAATTAGCAGGTCGTCAACAGACGATAAAAATGAAATTTCATACAATCCAAGTTATGCTAAGGACCTCAGGGCTCTGTGTTGTGTCCTTTTACATTTATCATTTATATCAATTAGATTTCTCAAAATAAAAAGTTCTAAAAAGTTTTTCATGATAATATATGCCAGTGACATCACTTTACTAGCCTGAGTAAAGCCAAGAATTTTTAATTAAAATTTTGCCAGAGCCAAGAAGGTGATTGGAAGATTTAAGAATACTGGGTTTACAGCAAACTTGGACAAACGTTAATATTTTAAATACGCTCACCGTAACGTTGAAATTGATTTCTTGCTTTCTAGTAACCAGCGTTTCCCGATTGCCTCTACGGCGACGTGCCTGGAGGTAGTATTTCATGAACATCTAAAATAGATTCTTACATAAACGTCCTCACTGCAAATAAGCACCTATTAGGGACTGAAGATGTCCGAGAAAAATCGCTTACAACGTTTCATTCAAACGAGTTTTAAGTTACTGCTTCCCGATTCGGAGCGGAAGTTGTGCCGAAATAACAAATCGTGCTAAACGAATGTAGAATGTTACACTAAGGGCAACATTGACCAAAAGACCTTGCACACCACCTGTACACCACATTCAGCATAGTATACATTATGTTGTGCTGCAACTCGGTAAGCTTTGGTGGCCTTTGGGCTGTTTAGAAGTAGAGCGCTCAGCAGCATCGCCGGTTACCGCGCACGAAGGCCAGGCTATAAAAGTATGCAATACACAGGATGTTTAGACGAATCCAACAGTAAAAACAACGACTATGGTATGAAAAAATTGACCGTCCATTCCCCCCTACTGCCAACTACACCACTTGATGTGAAACCTGCTTCCAAAGAAGAAGATCCATCGAGAATGTTCAAAACAGCTACCACATATCCGATATTTTTTAAATAGTTTTTTAACCCATAAATGTAGTTACAGCCCATAAATGATATTACACAGATAACTATACTATAACCAGCTTAGTTGCATTTTGATTAGAAACATAGTGGCAAAGTAAAAATAGTCTTATTTTATATAATACGAACGCTTGCACCGTAAACAATGAAGGAAAGGTGAAGTGCGGTTCGGATACAATTCCTCAATGACCCAAAATTTGACTTGATTCAAAACCCATTATGCGAAACGCATCCGCAAAAAAGCCCAATTCTCAGTAATGTATGTTCTCACTTGATCAAGAGCAATATCATTCACACTGCTTTAAGATTAAGCTGTAATGCCTAAAATAATAATAGTTAAGAAGAAGAATAGAAATACTGTTTCCAGATCGTTCAAGCTGGACCGATTGCTACATCGATAAGATATCGTTGCTATGGCAATAGGAAAGGACTGCTATGTAAAACAAAAGGAAACTATGTAAAAGAAATTAGACATTCCGTGTGTTTTAATAATATTGCTTTGCTTAGTAACAACTAAGCATTTTTGAAGCGTAAAGGCTTCCAGTAAAAAAAAAAAAAAAAAAAAACGTTAAGAAACTCATCGTCATGTTATCGAGACGTGGAGATCAACTCCCACACCCTAACGATTGTAGGGTGAATATAGCACGTTAAGTACAGGATACCGGATTATGAATACCCGTATTTCATTTTTTGCAGAATTAACTTAATTACATTGTGCGTAATGGCTGCGTGGAAGGGTTTTTTTTGCCAGGTGGAAAAGTTCAACGTACTTATGAAGAAATATTACGTTTACTTTAGTCAATAATCGTTAGATCTGTAATCCTGGGGTCAAGTGCTCGTCTCTGTTTGCTTTGATATCTTACAACAGTATCATCGGAATACTGCGAAACGAAAAATCTACCTTTGTTTAAAATAAGACAACTATCTTGGAAATAAAATTCCGCACGCTGGCTATCGAGTAAAATGTATTTGTCCTATGTTGGACGCAAATGTCCTATTAGAATACATGGCTGTGAGCTACTCCGAGTTCAGAACAATCCTATTTATGATTTATCAATGTACGCAAACGAAAATATTCGAAGCGTGAATCGTCAATAAATGCCCCGAACCGTTGTTCTATCTGTGTTATAAAAAAATTACCTCTGGTGTAGTTCCCGGTTGAACGGGAGCAGTTGTTGCTGCTATCGTTCAGACAATCCTGTTAACATAGGGTATGTTTGGTGTCATCACATACTATTGTAACACGATGGGGCGCAGCACCACTTGCTATCAAAACTAACTACTGCGACTGCCAAGGTTGGACGCGCTCGAAGAAAATGGCCGAAAGAGTATTTTTCCAGACCGTTTACAACGAAACCCGCTGAACCACAAATTGGCAAACCTGAATAAGAAACGAATAAATGCCAAAGCAAAGCGATTTTTGTGAAGTATCTATATGGAGGCAGATTAATAAAGCAGCTGCTGGGATTGAAGGGGAAAAAATAACAGATCAATCCGTATCATCCAGTTCAGAACATCGATTAAAAGCTGTGATTTGGTGATAGCAACCAAATAGTAAGAAAGGGCTACAGTTGGCCTTAAGTATTTACGTTCGTATACGGTTCTCACGATTTTTATTGTGTAGGCGTGGTGTGACAAGGCAGCACCGTGGCGAGCACGATACGCCTTGAGAAACCCGTGATCGTGTTCAAAGATCAAAGGATAACAAACAACAACAAATGTTGTTGAATGTTATTATCATATACATAGGTCAAGCCATGGCAATTATGTAGTCCACGTACATCCTAGTAGTTGAATTCATATCTCGAATCTACACAAAGCGTGTTGAACCGTATCGATAGAAACATATCGCATTATCAGGACTTTTGCCACGGACAATATTTAAACAAGAAATCTATCACTTTGATTTTAGTAAGTTTCGCGATAAGACGATGTATGGTTCAATTGTGTTGTCACCTGCATGCCAAATCGTTGAGAGATTTTATTTTTGAATTGTTTGATTTTCTGAGAATTTTTGAATCAAACATTAGAACAGACCTCTTATATAGGTTTTAAATAGGATGCGCGGTATTGTCCTACTTAGTCCTTGCTTACGACAGGTCATTTGTTGTACAAAACTAGCTGTATCTGTCCGCACCTCAGCCTATAGCTTTCGATTAGTCTTTAACTGGAATATCACTAGCGTATCATTTAACTAGCACACAAGCTATAGTTCTACTGCTTGTTCAAATAGTGACTTTTAATTTAAGTAACTAAATAACTTGTAACTAGGTAAATTGAGACATATAAACACAAGCGTTATAGGTACACACACTTTCAGATAAATTGATAAAATAGCTTAATTGGCAAACATTACGTCGAAGTTACAAACACCAGAAAGTTAAGTAGAAAACACATTAAAAAATCGAATGTTTCTTAATTTTTTTCTACCGCTTTTTCAAACGCTACAGGTGAGCTAATAATAATAATAATAATAATAGAAACACGATCTAGGAGTTTACTGCGTGCAGCAAAAAGCGTAGGCAGCCACATATCTGAATCGTGTAGAAGAGAAATCCTCATTTTGATACGTGCACAATATGCTTTGTTTCTGCTAGAAGGTTGTGGCAGGATAGTATATATATATATATATATATCTATCTATATATCTATATATGGGTATATTATACAACGTTCCAACTAGCAGAGGGTTATATACTGCAACAGAAAATTTATTATGGAAACCATTTCGTTTCTAGTCATATTATTTTCGCTTGAAGTAAACACTTAACTAATCCTAGAAAAGTTAACTTTTTTTTGGCAAGGTCTTTGCGAGACTATCGCAGAAGCAGGGTGGAAGTTACGGCCAGAACTTTAGACAATATAAGCATTTTTTTTTAAGTAAAAGACCGTCTCTTCCGTTTTTGTGTGATGTTGCACTCGCTGGTAATTCGTGTACCTATATGTCTCGTAGAAAATCACAAACTCCAGTTTAAAACGTATGTATTCAATTTTTAAGCAACACCTCAATCAAAAAGGATGTAGATAGAAAATAACAAGAAGAGTTTTAAAAACATTGTAGGTATTCTAAACTTAGCAGCACCTGTAAAATAGCAAAAAAATAATTAAGGCTCCTGCATGCGTATATCTACGTTGCTACAAAAGATCACTGCTTTTGATGCACAAATGTAGACAAGCTAATATTTAAATTACGTGTTAAGGCAAACGGATGTTCTTTTTGACGCGTATTCCAGCATATACAGCAATATGTCGTGGTTGAAAATAGACGAACATGTATGAGAATCCACATTCGACCGTATAGTTGGTTTATATTAGGGATGCTACACCATTTTAGCCGAGCTTTGTCGAAGCAAAAAAAAGGAAATGACGTTAAATCTGCGTTGTGAACCCACGACGAACACGGGGTATGCAAGTGTTTAAATAGCAATGTACGTCCGTATGCCGGCGTTGGCGGTGAAAAAGGAGCAAATCTATCACACCCCTAGGGCATCCTTCGGGCGGGGGTGGTGTAGACCAGCGTCATGGAACTAGCATGAACACAGAGGACGGAGAAACGATGACGAGGCCTGTGATGGGACTATAGAAAACATCAGGCAGTCAGACAGTTACACCGTAGCTAGGTAGAGAGACCGAGGCACGCACGCTCAGATGGAAGCACCGAGCTATTGGCTGAGGTTAGATGGCTCAGAGAAGACCAGAAGACTCAGCGTGCCCCGGCAGTTGGTTGGACTGGATAGCTCGGGTTTAATGAAGTGAACGCTTTCCCTTCGAGGTAACCGTTAGGCTTCGGTGCTGTATGGGACAGGTCGAGCCTGTCTGGGTGGTTCTCGGTAACGTTGCCTGAAGGGGCGGCGGTAGTGGCACTGGGAACAGGGATTGCAAAAGAAGCTTAGAATGCACGCAGCGAATACATCGTAGCTAAAGAAAGTCGCCCGGGATGCTTGCTGGGGGATCTGCTTACGAGGTTGGCATGCCTCAGAGTTTCGGGAAATGTCTGGGTCGAGTTCAGGGAAGGCAGTAGTACCACTCACCACCGCCATCGTTGGAACTTAAACGAGATTCTGCTGTAGTTTATTAAATTTTCCTATCTCTCCTGCAAAACTGCTTCGTACACTGTACTACTTCTGCTGTTCTGCTCGCTCAGCCGTTGCCCCCTTTGCACTAGTTACGCGTTTGGACGATGTGTCGTCGGCTTTTCGTATGTCGTACTCAGAGCTCGTCAGACGAGGTCAGCAAAACCGGTCTACGAGGCAACAAAGTACATTATACTCATATGACTGTGGCTCGTGAAAGACTCGATTCATAACTTTACAAGAGCTGGAAATGCGTGGCGAACCTTTAAGTGTACAAAGGAATCGCGGCATAGAAAAAAGACGGCAAGAAAATCATAATAATTGCCCGAGCCTGCTCCTTTTTGTCATCTAGCGGATTATTATGTCCTATCTAGTCTGAAATTTCATAATTCCATATTTATGCCTTTATCGAAGTAAATAATAACAACAGATTGCAATTCGTAAAGGCAAATATACGTAGATTTAGGAAAGATGACGATCACGTTCTCATGCCCTTCTCAAGCGAAGTGACCATCTGAAAATTAATACTGACTATCCAATCTTCCTACCGAATAGAAGTAGTAATTTAGTTTCTACCTTGTTGCACTGGAAGTTTGATACATCTTGAGAAGCTTTTATATACAATATGTACGTGAATCAGTAGGCGAAGTATGTTTTATTTGGTGTACAAACAAAGTCTGGAAAAAAACCCCTGATCTCAAAAACAATGAAGTAAGGCTCCTAAGTTCATAGGAAATAGAAAAGGCAGTAAACGATATAGGACTTATATGGACCACACGGAATCAGAATAATATCTTCTCTTCCTAATACCCGTTCGTTCTTCCAGTGTTTTTATGTCACTATTGGGGCCTCAGAATTTGTCAAGGGGATCGCTCGGTAATTTGTCCCGTTTCATCTATTCCTATAACAGATCATAATAATAGCTTGTGTCTTGATTCAGGTAATGCGTACAAATAGCGTGCATGCATAACTTCCGTTATTTATTCCGTATGATACAGGAGCTGTGCGGGTACATACTTTATATTTCACTAGAAACTGCTTTGTGTTTTGCAACAAACAAGTTTCCTAGAGATATAGTCCCTGTTCACTTCGATATTGGCAGTTAGAAACTTCAATACAACTTAAAACATGATAAGAAAGCAAATTCTCAGCTCGACGAAAATGAACGAGCCAATTAAAGCGAGCACTACTATGTTTTTTTTTGGCTTTTTTTTTTTTAGCTGCATTTGTGCTGGAAAAGGGTCTATCACTGCAACAAAGTTGCGGGCTGAGCCGGTGACACGGCGATGCGTTGGCTGGCTGATTAAATTTTAATATTGTGTGCGTTCAACAAGCAATTTAGTATTGCAAGATCAGAGTGTTACGCACTCCGCGCTGGTAATTACCTGCAAAAACGCGTACCTCATCGAGTCTTCAAACGATTAACATCTTAAAGGCCATCATGACAAAAGTGAATACGTTCATATTGTATCACTGATCTTAACTAAGAACAAGTAAATACGTATTTTTTTTTTTAAATATCTTTAGATTTCTCTGCATATACTGCTTCGCGTACATGCTTCTATATAACGGTGCAACTGTTGACTCGATTGTCCGCGAAAGTCTGCGAGTATCTTTGATATCTTTTTGGTATATACTGTTAAGAGAAGAATGTAAACAACAGACTCAAACACCGTTAGAATATCATTGTGGGCCTCAATCCAACGGCGAAGGCCTTCACAATTTGGTGGCAGCGACGAAACCCGCGCCGACCAAACTTGTAGGAGTGACCAAGCCAAGAGACCTAGAGGTCGACCAACTAGCTGAGGACTAGGACAAGAACTCATTAGCCACCCGTCGGATCAGCGCAAGAGGCAGGTCGATTGGAGGCCTGATCGTCGCAGGAGGCGAGCTTAGAGGCAGCCGTTAGTACCGGTAGCGGCGTGAGGTCGTGACACACGTGGTCGTCGGCGCCGAGAAGACTAACGGTGACGAACGCAAATTTGACAGACAAGAAAGGTCGAACGAAGCAAAGAAGCCATAAGCCATATGAAATCGCTAGATCTGGAGCGTGAAGACTCTACGAAGGAAGCACGCCGGGTGCGTACTACGACGATGAACTGAAGTGCTGGGGAGTCAAAACGGTTAAAAGGATTGTAGCGACAGTGTATTCTCTAGGGAGGTGACCAGCTAACAGGCGCTGCACCAATCACGCAAGATTTCAGGCACCGAACTGTGATGGGAGCAGCCGATAAACATGCGAACGCTGCCTGACTGCACAATGCCTAACAGCAATGGCCCGGTGTTGAAGTCAAAATATAAACAATAAACAGCTGTTGGTTCTGCTGCGTTTAAAACATAGAAGCCCTAACCGTTAGTTGATATGTTGTCAGTCGTCTATAAACAGCCACGCCTCGCATCTTCGTCTCAACGATGGTTGCGCAACGAATGCAAGTTTGGGTTAAAAAAAAAAGCACCAATAAACTTACTTATGCAGGTATCTGCTAGTCTTAGCTTGAGTTACAAGTCAAATTACTTCGACCATGCTCATCGCAGCATTTATCGATATAGCATCAATATATTATTTGTTTGTGGTCAAAACCTCTTTTGTCTAGCTTGGCGTACCAGGTTAGATTTTATTTGTATTTTATAGTGAGAACTTACGCCAACGCAAACAGCAACTTAGTTTTAATTAGAAGTAAATATGTACAGCCAAATTGCAGTCTTTTCTTTTAAGTCGGTAAAACGGACATTACTAATCAGGAGAAAACCACATTACTAGAAGGATAGCTGGTACAACGTTAAACTAGCAACAACACCAGCACCTCCAACGAGAGATAAAGCGGCGTCAGAAGTGGCTGCAAGTCCACTTAGTCGATCGGCTTCGGTTAATGTTTACGTCGATGCAGTCCGCATAACCAACCCACCTTAGCCCCTCTTGAGCGCTCTACGCCCCTCTCGACCACCGTCTTCCCCCTTAGGTGACGAGTCACATTATTAGACGAAGATCTATATGGCAAGTGGAAAAGGCAGCGACAAGAAGAGATAGAGAAAGGAGGAACGCAAAAAAAAGGGAAAGCATGAAGGGAAGAAGTGCCGTGGAGCCTGGGAGGGAAGGCTGATTAAGATGTTTGTTGGGGGAACGAGACGGCGGGCAGGCGCACTAGTGAAATGAGAGCAGACAGACTCATATTGACCTATAGAAACGACCATTGAAAGGTGACTAAATATATTCAGCTATCATCGTCGTCATTCACTATCATAAGGTCATAAAACGGATAGAACTGCCAGATACTTACCACAAAGGGGAGACTCCACCTTGTCAATTTTTTGATGCGCTGATAAGTCGAATTGTAAACCTAGTACACAAGTCAGTGGAGTGCTTAGGATAAATTAAACGAAAAATTGCCGAACTCTCTGCTTCATATATGTATATATATTTTTTGTCTGCGATGCAAGACCAAGGAAGAGTTGCAAAACCGTAAAAGAGTAAAACTTGTATTGATAACAGCAAGCTATATTAAAGATATATTTAGACTACAATGTCTGGCCGTGTTCTTCAGGTTTGATATATCTGTTGTTACCATTGCAATGATATTCTTTAGAAGTATTTCCACATTCTTCATTATGGCACAGTCTGCCGAGTTCATTTTTAATACGTGCAACTTAGGTATAGTTCGTAGGTGCCTAGAAAAAACATAAATCTCTTTACTCAAGTATTTAAAACTTCTATATATATAATCTGTATAATGAAGCAAAAAGATGTCTGCAGATTTATAGAGAACTCAGTGAGCTCTACAAGATTGTTTTGCTACAGTCCAGAATCAGGCAGATCAAGCAGCGTTTCGCTGTTCATTGCGCCAGAGAAACGTGAAAAAAGGTTTTCCAATGGGTTCCCCGTAGCCGAAGTCTAGCCTAGGAGGTTTCTCAAAGCTTACGCGACATTTCAGGCGCTAGGGATTCGTTGGCAAATCCTTTAGTATTTAAAATCAACAAAAAACTGCTGGGTAGTATCGTATGTAAAAATACTTTATTTTTCGATTCTTTCTGCACATTATGACAATAATGGAAGTTCTCATGGGATCTAAAGGAACGTGTATATGGTCACTCCTTCTAGTAAAAAGAAAAAGTAAACGGTACATGCGCAAATGCTATGAAACAATTATCAGTAACTTACTTAAAAGGAAAACAGATAGCTAATAACGGTTTATTATAGTATTTAGTGGAACAGCAACCTTTATTTCACGTAATATTCAATGTACAAATATAAGAACTACATGTCGAATGCAAAATAACGGTACTGAGAAAAATCAAGGTTTCGATAGAAAAAAATAATATTTGAAAATAAGATTTTGGTAGTTCAATCGTATTTTTCGAGTATTTTTGGTTATTGGAGAGGAACTGCATAATCGATGTACGCAGATACATCGACCATACAGAAACCACAGAAAGTAAACCGGAGTCGAAAACAGATAATTGTGGACGTTTTTGTTTATACCTGTTATTACTTCTCTTGCAATTCACCCTTCCCTCAGCAGTGCTACAGACTCAGGAAGTGGCTACCCGAAACAGCTGAGCTCTTCAGAGATGACCACTAGGGCATCCCTGCGTCTTTTGCGTTAGACATAGTTGATGCCAACTAGCTGTCGTCCTGCAGGCTGACGTTTGGCTCCCTTGACACATTCAGCTTTCTCTTTCTGGCTAACATGTCTAGCAGATCCTGCCACGGTGCCATTCTAAGTGGGTTGCGGTTATTATTCACTGGGTTCAGTGGCCTTTAAAGCTCGCTTCGCCCCGCAGGAGAGAAGATGTTGTCCTGCGTTTTTTGTCTTCCCTTATCCTTTGCGCTCATAGCATTTTCGAAGCCATCGTACTCCGCCGCCTGCTTTGTTGCGGTAGGCTCAACTAACGGATCGTTGGAGTCTTATACGCACGAATTTTGAATATTTAAAAACCTCAAAAAAGTCGAACTAGCGTTTATGTCGGTAACTGTATTCATGAGACGCTTTAGTTCTCACGCGTCATTGGCAGATAAATGCATAAGCACAGTTTAGAAAACATATTGCAAGGCAATACTAATTCTCATTTCCTAATAGTTATATTTATTTAGGTATAGGAACTAATAAGCACAAAAACAGATATTCTTTTACGCCTACGTTTGATTTGTAGTCGAAGGGATTCTATGTTTATTTGGACACATAAATTTAACAACCTTGACGAGATTTTCTTGCCTACCATGTCTTTACTTAAAACTGCAATTTTTGATTCGCTAGTCGTACATCATGAACTAGCGGTGATACGTATGAATAGATGGTGGGCATTAAGGATTAAGGAACTCTGTGTAGATGTCGCACAAGGTGTTCATTTATGACGAAATGGCGAAAATTAATATACAGCGTTATCATGCATCGGGCGAAACGGCACTCTCCATTCATCCTAACAACTTAAGGGAATCTGGTGATTAAAAAAAAAGCGATCGTTTTTTTACATGCTTAGTAATTTTTGCAATGTCGACTGAGGGTCGTTAGCGTATGCACCCTCTTATCATTGTCAATAAGCTATCCAAACATGTCCAGAAAATTTATAGATCGTCTACCGCACACAGTATACCTCTAAGTCTCGAGTTTTACGTGCGGTATCGCCGTTAGACATGCCGTCAGAGGGATGGCTCCCTGTACGGATCGAACCATGTGTCTAAATCGGGGGTTCGAATCTAGATCACAACGCGTCCTTAAGACTGGCAGGCAAATACGCTACCTACTAGGTCCTCACGGAGACGCACACAATATAGCTAAATAAATAGTCTCAAGTCACCGACGGATGAGCAAAAGCAACAAGGACGTTGACAATTTAACTAACCCCATAATTCTCTATCAGTATTTTCTCAGTGGATCTGATTATTTTTAAAAAATCACAATGCAATTTTCACTCGCTCAATTAAATGCCTCTCAAATAACTAAAATCTGAACGCGTGCTCGGTTATTTTTGATACTGATGATAAAATGATTCAGAACAAAATCCGTAATGTTTGTTTCCATCACCCTGTGCTTTTTCATCACTATGGCGGAAGAACTTCACCAGGTATGGAACTTAACAGTACTAAATTATTTGACAAAACGTCGCCAGTTTACGTAAAATATTGTTGACTGGTGGAAAAAAAAAGCTTTGAATATATATCCCTATTATGAGCTTGACATGTTTCCTACGTTTCTCAGACGCATAAACTGAACCATTCGCTCAATGATTACAAAAGTACTACACACATTAGATGATTGTAGGGAACTAGAAAAGCTAAAAATCATGTAGGTCCCATTGTGGCCTTCACTGTTTGAAGTATAATCTTATTTCTTAGTTACTGATTTTGTCGATTTCTAAATTTACTTATTATTGTTGTTGTTTACCCTTGCTTCTTCTGCATTTGTTGTCTCTCAGAGCTGAAAGCTCTTTACCACTTCATTTTGTTTTGCCGCATCAGGTTCGAGTATAACAGTACGAATATGTGATTTGAAGTATCTATAACTTCATATTTAATAATTCGGAGATGTAAATTAGCGAATGAGACGATGGCTAAAGTTGTGGATTGACTATATCAGACAGGTAGGTATCTCTATACACTAAATACTTACCCCGTGAGTATGTATTGTACCAAAATGCCAACTGTGAACCTCCTGAATAGCCCCAAGCTAGCAAGATTTGCAAATAGTTACTACTTTAACAAATCTACTTTAAGCTGCTGCTAAGTTACTTTTGGCCGTTATGCAAAACCTGAACAGTTTGGGAAAAGTGGCAGTGGACGGCCGATAATTGACAACAGTAAGTATATAGTCGGCGGCAAGAAACAAAGCTCTCAAATATGTAAACCTAATTGCTTAGAGTCTTTGCAGTTTGCATACTATTATTACTATTATCGGCTCCTCATTTCTTTCGTATAGTTGATAAATATAAACTGTTAATGAGGCTTCCAATTACGTGCAATCTCTACGAGCAACATATAACGAAAAACCTTTAGCCTTTGCCCTAACCGGGAAAATAATTTGATGCTCAGCCGTTCGAAACGCCCCAAATCTATTTGTAAATTGCCTTATTCGTAGCAGCGGTGATAGCCATTTCATAAAGATCAAACAAAATGTGTCTCTCTGCTAGCAACAATAGGTACACTGTTCTGCAAGACAATGAGGGAGTGATGATTGGGGCTGCGGGGAGGTGATCTTTAGCATGTTCACGGTAGCATCGTGTTGGATAGGTGCAGCCAGATGTGGGGCCTTGCTCCATGTGTTAGTCCACCATGCTTATCTAACTGGAAGCGGCAGGGTAGTGGTAACGGAGGCCGCTCGAGGAAGGACCAGGGACCCCCCAGTAGCCTGTGTCAAGAGAGAAGGGCAAAGAGGAGGGGAAGGGGAGGGGGAGGGGTTCGGTTGTGTATGGGGAACGTTGGTAAAGGGAGAATCGGGTAAGGGTACGCATGTAAGGACGTCGGGGATCAGGGAAATCGGGCGTTTTGGCGGGAGGAGGGGCCAGGTGCCTTGAGGCCGAATGGGAGGGAGAGGGTGAGACAAGAGGGCGAAAGGTGCCCGAAGGAGAGCAGCGTAGTGAAAGGGGCACACATAGGGGGCGGAGGGATAGGGGGTAAGAGGCAACAAAGGGGCTGGCAGGCCGCTAAACGGCGGGCGGGCGTTCGTTCGGGCGTTCTGCGAACGGGCTGGGGCCTTGGTGCCATGGTGGCGCCGCTGCTCCAGAGAAACAGCGGAGGGTTGTTGGTGAGGGCCCGCATTTACCAGAGTTGTATTCTGCCCACAGAACGTTGGTGACCATCGTCGGCAGAGGAGGAGTCGAGTCTCGGAATCCAAATTCTGGCGATTGTTCTGAGGAACGAATACTGCTGCTTCTGCTGCTCCTGCTGCTCCTGAGCGGACGGTGAGGCTGTCGCGTGACCTCGAACCGTGGCGTCTTCGTCGTCGTCGTTGGACCATTTCCTACCGACAGCAAAACTGCTGCACCTCTTCGACAAGGAGTTTAGTGTGTGTGCATGTGTTTTTGCCTGGCCGTGTGAAAGTGAACAACGACGAGCCGAAGAAATTCACGTCAACTGATTGCTAGAACTTTCTGAAAAATACGAATACGTTGGTGCATTTGCGTCGCAACTGTTTATAAAAAGAACGTGGGCCTTTGACCGTCCAGCCAGTGAGACAACAGGCAGACGACACCAGGACCAAAGAGAAAAAGAAAAACAAATCAACAAACAGCGTCGATCAACAAACCATCAGTCGAAGAAGAAACTGACGGGCGATGCTCTGAGCATTCCTTCGTGATCCCCTTCTGAGGTGAGTTAGTTGCTACGCCCGTCGCCTTCCTCTGTTCCTCCCTACCCCCCCCCCCCCCCCCAAAGCCTATGAGGTTTCATCGTCGACAGTCTTATTTATAGTGTTCCTCCTCCTACAACCACTCTTCTACAATATTAATATGTTATCCAAATATTATTTCCCTATTTTTTTTAGTTAAGGATGATTTTAGCCATGACAGCTTTATTGACCCCTCTAATATCTTAACCATTATTCGGATCAGCGACCGCAGCCCCATGCGTGCGGGCTTCCATCAAAAGTCCAAAATAAACATCACTTTAAGAGAGCGACCCAAGTTGACCGTTGTGTAACTTTTTCCCATTGTCTCATGTCACTTATTTTTTCAATGCTACCGAACAGAGACTGCGTGATCTCAATTATAGGTCTATGCTATTTCGTGAATTCATAATAATACCAGTAGTAATACGCCTAGTCGAAAATGAAATATGATTGCTCCACCCAATTATCCTAACGATCGTCACCTTTGATCGTCCTCATCGATCCCATCTTCTTTCTAAAAAACCTGCTATCAATCAGATATGCAAACGAACCTTTTGTGCTGTTGATGAGAACCAGTGGTACATGCCGGCAGTCATAGTGTTGTCGTCCCTAAGATAGCATTTTGCATCCCATCAGCAATCGAGCGAAGGCAAAAGAAAGACTTAACAGCGAACGGGAAAAGAGGGGCACACTAAACCGGGGAAAGAGAAGAGGAATAAATGGGACCTAAAAAATTAAAAACGCCTTCTTCCTTCAAGTGCATCCGTCTTGTAAACGGATAGATGGGTCTGCGTGTATGTGTGTCTGTATAGCCAGCAGTAAGAGAGCGAAGTGCAAAGGCAGCCGTCCTCGGGTATCTGCGTACCACGTGGCCTGTGCCAGCCTCAGCCAGATGCGAAGAAACGCTACCATCACTCAACGGTCCCCACACCAAAAGCCCCACTCCCTGGCTACCTCGCTTGCTTGCTGACTGTCTGGTTAGTCGCCGGCTGCTCTGCGTTCCCTTCCGCCCTGCTATTCTAGAATCGCCGACAGGCCCATTTAGTTGCTTTGTTCTCTGTTCTCCACTACCACGTAACCACTCCGCCCCCCCCCCCCCCTCCCCCTGACACCAGCATCACCCGTGTGCTCTTGTCTGTATTCCGCCCCACCGACGGCACTGGCTGGGCGCGGCAACCAGGCAGACGACAGGCAGGAAAATGCCATTGGCCCAATCGAAAATCGCAAACTTCGTTCTCTTCGGTGTATGGATGTGTTCGATCGATCTTGTGCCATATCTGCTATCGTTGTTCGGTGTCCGTTGCTACTGTGGATGATGCTACTACTACCGATGATGATGATCATATATGTTTATTACCGTTGTTATTAATATTAATGTGGAGCTACCGCCTGTTTCTACTTCCGCCGAAATCGTCCAGAAGCTACCTCACTCGGATACAACTTACTGTTGGTAGAGTGTCCTTGCCAGTTGAATGCCTCTGGAGGGCGGCTTCATCCCAGTGCGTCGTCATAGTAGTTATTAGCAAATGCTGTCAATGTTCCACGACCGCCTTTGGATTATGTCAGCCCTTTCAGCACCATTAGCCGTTTGTTCTTCTTCTTCTTCTACTTCTTGCTGCTAAGTTGTCTTCTCACGGCCACCATCCAGTGAATAAGCAACGCCATCGCTATGTCAGGGGTTGTCGAAGTCACGTAGACGCTGTCACACTTCGGTATGTATTCTTTGCTTCAAATTATTATTACTAGCATCATTATTGTTGCTATCGACTAATTAATTAGCCGTAAATTTTGACAGAATCGAACAATTCCTACTGCGGTTTCATCGAGAATATTAAAACCGCACTCGTCGGTGCCACGTTTGAATATCCATGTAACTTTTTAGTAACGGCAATTGAAAGCGCGTAAAAGTAAGTTGTCTGTGTGCATGTGAATACCTGGGTAGCCAATCGGTAAAACAAATCGACTGTGGATCTAAGCAATGGCTACGGTTACAGAATACCGAAGCAGTCACTGCTGATGATTAAAATGGCGCTGGCAATACGCGCCAGCTAGCGACTCAAATACCGCAGGGGGAGGGGGTGGGGTCAATGAGGTAGCCAACAAGAGCTGGCACCCACTTCGGCAAAGCACCACCGACCCACAACTACCCCTAGTTGAATTCCATTTGGGCAAAATGAAATGAGTTCCGTCGTCGGACCCAACTGCTCTCCGCCTCTTACTCGTGGCCCCGAAACTATAGTTGTGAATCGATTGGCGGCTTCATACTCAAATACGAAATGACATTTTGCAGTAGTGAAGATAGTAGGCAGCGATGCCGATAGTCGATACGACTTTCCTCAAACGACCCTGGTCCTTAGGAATATAGTTTTCATTCGATTTTACGCTGACTTTTCCAATAGCCGTTCAGAGAGGACAAATAACGCCATGTCGTTAAAAAGTACCTTTAGATACTTCGATTGGCGCGCTTTCAAAGGCCGAAGTTTGGCTTGTATAAATGACAAAGGCTACACATGTGTAATCTTCTCATGACCCATTACGAGGTTAAATCTTCGGCAGTTTTTAGAGCCATCGGTGTACGATGTCACCAGTCAATGTACACGTCTGTTTCAAAAGCCTTAACTTAAGAACGCAGTCACAGCCTAGGTCCCTTACATTTTTAGTGACATATATATGGTGTTCTTTGATACGCTTCATAGTTTAAATGGAAAGAACTGGCAGTCTGAGGAAGAGGGTCTTTCACTGGTGTATTCTCGGTCCTCCTATTTAAACAGCCGACGGCTTTATTATATCGGGGAGGGGGGGGGGGATCAGTCTACAATAATGATTGAGCTGCATGAGGTAGGCTGAGTATGTTGTGGCAAAACCGCCGTAGCACGAAAATTCAAAATGTATGTATAACTGTTGTTACTAGACCTACTAGTCGATTACAGAGTGTAAATTCAATTCTTCTAATCTGTCTTTTGACAGACCTGATTATACACCCAAACGACCACCTATCACACCTCAGCGGTAACCGAACATACATAGCAACAGGGATTCATTCATCCTCAAAAGAGATTCACTCATTACCATTAATCCGCAGCCAGCTCCTAGCTAGCCTTCACATAACAACTGACTGAAGTATAGATACCAAATGTAGCTATTCTGTCTTCAAAGCCTTTGAAAGATGTATACGGCTCACGGGGCCAGTACATGTCGTAACGAAAAAGCAGCAAATACAGGGTGACATAGTTGGTCATCGTGCCAAGTACATAACAGAAGTAGCGTTGATAATACGGAAAAATCGGTCGTTTTTATTAAAAACTTGCTGGCGCCCAGGTTTATGTAGAAGCTCACTAGCCACGGTCTCGGAAGTTAAACTAAACAACGTGCCAGATTTCATATCCGATACTTATAAACATTGCATTAAACACCTGGTCCCTAGCACGAAACAGAGGGTGTCTACATCCGGATCCGATTCGACATTACCACATGTCTTTAAGCTGAATAAGCGAACCCCTTACCGGTCCATCGTCGCAGGGACGATCTAGGGACGGAATCAATCGTTATTGAAGGTACTATCAAAAAGATATATATTGCTTCCTTTCATAAAGGTAGTCCAAATGCAGCCCATATAAAGATCTTAGAAGCAAAAGTAAACACGGTGGATTAGGCGAACGTTTAAGGTGACAGTCTAATAGGCAACACGGTTGTAACATGTACGAAAAAATTAGAAATATAGAAAAAAAGTATCTCATTGTTAGATGTAAATAGGTGTACCTTGAGCGCCTAACAGCAAACCATGATTTCGTCGTTCGTCAAGTCCAAAATGTCATAGTAGTTTTCTTTACTTTTTTGAAGAAGGGTTCCAAAGGGCATCCAAAGGAATTGATTGATATTAGCTCCTGGTCCATTGTTGCCTCATCCACGAACTTCTTATGCGTCCTAAGGCAACCTGACAGAATTAACTGTATGACAGTGTCAACAAGGCCCATCGTTGATAGGACTGTAAAAGAAACCCGCAGGGAGTTAATTTAAACAGACACTTGCCTTCAACATGACGTGTTAAATCTTGTATCCTAAACGTTATACCCTGTTATTTAGAGAGCTACAAATTAATTCAAAGGATCCTGTTAGCAGCAAAATGAAAAGCATTCTATAATTCTATAGAGCTTGTATTCTTCTACACGACAGGCGTGTATTCAGCATTAAATATGGATATGACATTATTTTTTTCGTAAATCTAATATGCATGAAGAATACGAGATATGCTTGTATCTATAAATAAAAAAAAAAAATAGATAAAGGATCAACTGCTATCTGTCGGTTAAGGCTTGAACGACGAACGACTTTGTGCTTCACATAATACGCACTTCGAATACTGTCACTCATTTAACGAGATGGTCAAATTCAAAGCGAGACTTCAATGTCAAATATCAAATTTTACTAAATTGTACGCACCCCTCCAGGCAGTCGTATCAACGAGGTACTGATAAGCTTATTGATATGAATCTAAATCTTTATACGTAATGAAGGATATTTTCAATGGTACCTCTAATGGCCGATGCATACACGAGTACATACCGTGCGAAGTTCATTGACGAGGCAATCGGCTGATTACGCAGCTATCTTTCGAAACAATGAGGACCTCCACCAGAACGACATGACTCATCATTAAGCAATTATGGTGATTTTAATTGAATATTGAACTATTTAGACTTTGAATAAAGAAGGGTATGGTAAAAATCAGGAAAAAGGCAAACGAAGAAAGTGTGCAATGGGGCGGACAGCCATTAGAAGCAGCGAGTAGAACGCACACACATGTACCTACGAAATATGCTACTATTTTGCTTACGCTCTGAGCCGTCTACCGCTCCTTCAGAAGCGGAAGAAGACTGTGGCTGAAGTTATGGGTGGGTATCAAGCAATGTCGGTATGACTGAGGATTAGTGAACGTGACAATTACATTGAATCGCCGGATCTATTGAGCTTTACGCATTATGGCTGTGATGACGCCACGCGATTGGTTTCTCTTCTACGTAGATATACGAATCCCGATAACATCGTCTCAGCAAAAAATAGCGGGAACCGAATTAATTGCAGGGCAAACAGGCCCAAGCTTACTGCTTACGAAAAACCGGCGAACCAGATTTACTGCTGTGCAGTGGACCGCTGGACAGCAGCGCTTTTGGGCAAGGAAGGTAACGATTAAATAACGAGTCTATAGAATAGTTGCGTGCATCGATAAGAGAACATACCCAAACCAAACATACATACGTCCAATTACTCGCAAAATCCACGGGGCTGATTGCCCATCAGCCAAATTTTCTTTAGTGTCTTCTACGAATCAGCTCGCTGCATTAACATGAAACAAGGTTTAGAAGCTAGAAAAATGAAAACTCTTAGTGACACAATAGGACGAAATAAGAGTGCCGTTAAAATATAGTACATTACCACAATGCGACAATTACATATCGTCCTTAAATGTGACCCAAATAAGTTAGTCCTTGAAATGTCTTAAAATGACCTTTTGAGTCACCCTTGTGTATGCTTTTAATATCGCTATTTGGAAAATATAGGTAATAACTCACTCTATTACTTTACATTGCGAACATCTTGAGAGGCCGTATTACCTAACCAATAATTAAAAAAAAAATCGAGCTGTTGAAGGCACTACAATAATAGAGGTTATAGTTTGACTAGTTATAAGAATCCGTAGTAGTTGTACCTCGATAAGTGAAGTAAGACGCACGTCACGTTCTCCCTTATTTTTGCATTTTTATTACTGCTGTATTCGGCAGGTCGGCATTATCTATTTCAGTATAAATAGAACAACGCCAGTCAGGCCACCTATTCAGCCTGTTTTGTCACTGATACGTGAACTAACTGCTACAAGATTCGAGCGTATATGCTCCGTCCGGCAGCACTGCTTATAATAGCAGACCACTACACAAATGAAACGGGTTCCGATTGGCAACCCGGCCACCACTCACCCAAATGCTAAGGTGACCAAAATCTTGAACCTTCTTGTGGGATATCACTGACAAAGGCGTGTTTTTCGCACCTCTACGGATGAGCGCGTGGAACACATTTTCTCAGCCATCCATCTAAACAGCCATTCACAGACGATTTACACTCATTTTAGCCAGGGAGTTCGGGGGGGATTTGTTTGAGTTATCTCGGCTGTTACCTCACGGTCAACCTTCACCATTCAGATTCACCTGAAGTTTTCCAGATATTTGCTCATTCGCTAAAGTGTGCACCCCTCGGCAGAAAAACGACAGAGACAAGGAATGGAGCACATATCGTTTCGTTGTATCTAGCATCGCGGACTATTTAGTCTAGACCTAATCTATCCCGGTAGCTAGCCGTCTCTTTTTGTTAAAGCGAGCAAATGTTGGTTCAGTATCAAGACAGTCAAAGAAAGAGAACCAAAAGAAGGAAAGAATCTAACCTCGCGTGTTAGTTCCGTTTTATCTGAAGAACGTGCGTTGGTTACCAACGAGCGATGACTTACTGGTGCAAAGTTGAGAAAACTGGCAAGAAGAAACCAGACAGAGAACAAAGGAGCTGGTCAGACGTCCCCTTAGCTGCTGAAGGTGCCTGCCTTTGTTTAAACGTGCCACCTAAGAGCTGGACGCTGCTTTCCGGTCTCAGCTGGCACGAGCGAGTAAGACAGATCTCGCCGATCACTAGCGGCGATCCAGATGCTCATCTTTAAGTAGGTCTTCACCGGCGAAACTTGTCAGTCAGTGGCCGCAAGCCCTTAACAGGGCCGTTCGTGTTCGGCTTACTCGCTATTCTTTACCAATACCCTGTATTATTATTATAAGGTGCTAAATTCAGCCAGAAAGGGAATGAACCCTGCTAAAGACGATAACGACAGACTAGACTATATTCTTCTAATACCACTGTTGTGATTATTATTTTTATTATTACTGTGGTACATTCTGATACGTTGCAATTGTGTTGCCGGAGCCTATTATCTGCTCGTTGTTATTACCCCACCCTACCGGTAACATAGGCTGCATTCATTCTCCTCGTACATTGCTAGTGACAACAACTGCCCGAAGGATTTTTCTTTGCCTGCTTGTTACTCGCGGCCAATTTAGGCCTTATAAGCTCGTTAGTAAATATCTTACCTCATGTGGCTTCTATTCAGTATATATCTTTGATCAAAATCTACACGCTTGCGCATATTCTTCCCACCGCTAGTTTGGCTACCCTTCCTATTACGGAAGCACGGTGATAAATAGAGGACAGGAGTTTTATATTATACCCTTACGTTGACATTGTTGCTGCATCGTTCATGGGAACCAACACTAGATCACTGTGATTAATCGAAATATTACTAAGTTAATTCATTGAGAATATTATTATGTAAAAAAAATCTATTACAATACAAACAATTCGTTTACTAGAAGAATTGAGATGGTCCTGTTTGTAAAAAGAAAAAAAAAAACTGTTGGCCTTGGGCTAAAGAAAACAATGATCATTGAATGCATCAGTGGTCATCGCCTCAGGCAGCATTTGCATACAAAAGATTCTCAGCTCATCTTCTATAACTAACTACTATCTAAAAGTTTTCATGCTTAAATCTTGTACTGCATTGCATTGAATTAGGTATTACTTTCGAATTAGCCTAACTATTTAAAGTTAGTACTTTTTATCCTTCCGATTACTCAGTTTGCCCCAAACAATTTCTTCGGAGATCTGATCTGCGCTTGTTATAGCAACCGAAGTATCGCTGATAAAAGCCTAGCCGAGAATCGAAGGACTAACTTTGCCAGTGCAAGTGCCAAGATGTAAGTTCTAAAAAGGCAAAACAATGCTTGGCCTTATCGATTTGAGACTGTCGTTCTTGAGACACGGGGGTAGAAGTTACTTACGCCTGAAACACGATTCCTTGTGAAGCCTGAAGCAATCGAAGCAGCCTGCTTTATCGTCGCCAACTGAAGAACACTGAAAGTAGATTTACCATTTTTGAGTGCCATCACTTTAGGATCTTTCATTGGAAAACGGCGTCCGCTAACTAGACTACGTAACAAGGCTCGATGAGAGGGAACATTTTGATCTGTTATAGTTTAAATCTAACGCAGCGCTTCCAATACGGCGTGTAAAAAAATGGACAGACCCCTATCTGCCCGTTCAGATGAGGACAAAGAGAGTATATCCAACTTGCAAGCCAAAGAGCGACGGAACGACTAGGATGACAACTAGCCTTACCTCTTATTCTGATTAGTCGTTCATGCAAAATGAAGCTATTACGTACGACGTACGAATATCTAGTTTCTGAATCTATTCAAAGATTCAGTAAGTTGTATCTAGTTTAAGGGGATTTTCATATCTAATTTAATAGGATTAGGGAAACTCTGCCATAGATCACAATCACGTTATGCATGTATAAGCACAGAAAAATAAAATACTGCTGAACGTAATCAGGATTTTTGAAAAGAACAATTATTGTTCATGTCAAGGAGTACTAATTTTTAGATCTGAGTTAAGAGGGCTAGGCCGCATTCAATGTTCTTTATTTAGAATGAGTATTTTTAACGCACATCAAGTTACTGTCATTAAAACATAATATCTCTCGCACATTTGCGTAGACAGTGATCGATCCGGGGGTCTGCTTCCACATCAAACCTTAGTGTTCTATCTTCTTAGGCATATGGTTTATCCTGAGGGGATATCGCTGTTACCGTCTGTATACTGTTATGAGTTCCTTTTAAAAATTCCTCCTTTATCAGAGCGATCTGGAAGAATTGAATACGATTTTTTTTTGTAGTATTATTTCTCTCTGGGAATCATTCCAACAATTCCGCTCACATTCGAAAATAGAGTGGCCAATCTTTAGTTCGAGTTGAGGATAATCATTATTCTTTTTTGGCCCGTTTGAACTGCCGTCTAGCACCCATCTTCTATCTAATAACTGCAAATGTTTGCCAAAGGAAAAATCAATCATCTTTTACTCACTGCTACAGCCTTCAAAGATGAGTTTACAGTGATCATCATCTACCATTTCTATCGCGAAATTTTTGTATCAGTGGGCCTAGACGCCCTCCATGCTTCAGCCTTTCTTTTATTAGGTCATTTGGATAGGTTACCTATCGGCTTGCTCTAGCTACAAACATAGGGCGTTGCTTCGAACGAAACCTGCGGCACAACGTTTGTCTTTGATGTACATGGACTCATTTAGCGACACCAATCTTATAGAAAGATCATAGAGCTCTGCTGTCAAGTTATTATTGTTTATTTTCCCGGTGCACTATATATATATATATATATATACATATATATATATATTTTTTTTTTAATATTATATATATATATATCTATTTCGTTCATTACTTGGCAGACTTTTACTCAGTTCACTCTTCTATGAGTCTTTCGCTCGTACTCTCCTTCTGGCTGATATTAGTCAACATTCAACGACAATGGCTACCTAACAACCCCAACGTCGTTACGTGCCACCGCCGCTTCTGTTGAAAGTCACTGCATATGTGGTCCGCTAAATGTCGGGCACATAGTTAGATGCTACTAAATCAACTGCTATCCATAAAAGTCGTATAATTTTTTTTTCGCCCAGGTTGGACGGCTCAGCGGATAGCACTGCACTACTTCGCTGCTAGATATACGGACCTCTTTACGAAGTCTATATATAGGGATTTGTATGACGCAAGATTTTAACCGTCGTTAGCAAGTTTGTTGTTTAATATCAGCAAAACAGCATCATTGCTTACGTTTCTCTTTTGTGAGAAAATCTATTCTTGATAGAAAGGCAGGACGCTACTTGGGATGTTATCGAGACAGAACCCTACTTAGAACTCTACCGTTCGCTTACATTAGGTCTTCACGAGTAGGCTTGACTCGTGGGCCATTTGGCCTTTACAAATCAGAAGCCACAGGATAAATAAGCGGTCCCCTGCACTACTTACCATCGCATCTTCTCAGACACTTTTACTTCCATTTGAAGGCTGCCTTCAAGCTTTGAGCGCCTTCGTACAATTGCTAGTTAGTGATGACGAAGCATCCGATGCGACCGGCACAAGCAGATTGCCCCTGCACCCGTACTACACGCACCTTGAGCTAAATGGAATGATCAATGGTCCAATGCGCTGATAGTGGCTCCCGTTTCTTGTTTCCTTTGTTTTTTATCGTAACACGCTTGCTCATCGGCGGAGCAGGATAAGAACAGTTATACGGGTGAGATACAGTCCTGCTGCTGCTGCTGCTGCCGCCGCCAAAATTCTGGTAACTATGTCTAACCTTTTTTCGCAATTCGTCTCGATAAGGCGCATCCGTAGATCTTTTCCGTTCTTGTACCAGAAAAAAAAGTCGAGTGTGGTGCGCTCAGAAGGATCAGTTCTTACAGTGGACGGTGAATCTGCTGCGGCTGCTGTTCACCGGCGCCGGCTTGGGCGGCGTCGTTCAGAAGGAATCTTGTCAAGTTAGAGTTCCGGTTTAAAAGAGGAAATGAACGCCTCAGAGAATGGCCACCCGATGGGCAGAAAAATGGGTCCCAACTATTCTTTGAGCGGCTGAGCAAGTGAACGACCGACCGACCGACCGACCTAGCGGGGAAAGGAGCGTGCTTATGAAATGGAATGAGATGATGACAGTGGAGAAGAACGAACATTTTCTTAGTTGTGCTTTTCCTCTCGAGTTGGGGCCGGCTGACGATCCTTCCTTTGTCCGTTTGGTCGGCCGACCATCGTTTCATGGTGCTTCGAATTCGAGCGAGCCGTTTGGCACGTCGATAATTAAACTGGCTCCCAACACCGCCCGATGAGATTTAGTTTCCCATTGTTCCGGCGACAGCTGCTTGACCCCTGGTTGGTGGTGCTTCTCCTTCGTTTTGTGGTACTAGCCGACGGTGATGCATAAGTATTTGACGTTCAGAATTTGTCCGCAAGAAGGTCCTTCTATTCGGAACAAGAATCTTCTGTGTTAGCGGTTGAACGCACCTGTATCTCTCTTTGTGTCCTCAACGTTTTGCTACTCATGTACTCGTGAGTTTACGAAACATGCTTCTCATAGAATTACCTCTCGTCATCTTTCAGTAGCAGGAAAAAAGAGCAACAACATATTTCAACGCAACCTACCTTTTCCACCCGAATACTGGCAATATTCATTGGAGAACAACACGCCGTTTGTCTCCTTACTATGTAGTATTTCCTTAGGGAATTAGACACGCCTCTAACAGCTTATAGTGGCTAGCTGGCTCCAAGGTGGCTAGCAATACGGAAAACAAAACAATCCACAAAGGAAGCACTTCTAGAAATAAGATGCTGCCTCGTCATTTTTATCCATAATATATTCGCACGCTACAACGTACGGCGGGTCACCCCTTGCATCCGAAAGAGACATTCAACGCATGCGCGTTCTTTAGTCACTCAAAATAACCGGATGGATGGATGGATGGATGGATGGATTGCCGGAGCAGTCGTAAGCTCCCAAGCAAACACGCACACCCATATGAACGAAAGAAGGAGACTCATCATTAACACTAAACTATCATAGGTGTTGACCTATTATTACCGGAATAATGACCGACCAACCGCCTGAGATGTATCCTTGACATAATTGGCATAGCTCAGTAATTTTTGGTAATGTAAGCAGTTTTCAGCTTCAGAATTACTTTTTACTAAAGATTTTAAATTTGAGAACGTTGTTGTTTATTGCAGGTAAGCAACGGCATCCACACAAAGGACGACTAGGGAAACAAGTTGCGGGGAAGTAACCTGCAACAAGTACGTGCGTAGATTTTCTCGAATGATACTTTACGACCTATGTCGGCAATTAAGGGTTCGCCTTAGGTGTTTTTTTTTTTTTATATCCGATCATGTTTCTCATGGCGGAACTCCCGTGAATTAAATTTACAACACCCCTAAAGTGAAAAAATATTGAACGTAGACGATAAGATATTATGCAGCTTTGAATATGATCACGAGGTATGTGTGTACGTACGTGCGCTCGAGTCGTTCTTCGTTGCTTTTGATCACGATTTGACTTTGAGATTGAAAGATGAAATTAAAGGAGTTGCAAATTAGCAAGAATCACAATATTTCGGGGAACAGTTTTCGTCTGCGAGAATATTAAAGTTTTGAATTCTACAAAGTTCTTCCGACAGCTTGCTTTTCATTTTTTTTTTCCAACATATACACAGCCTCCATATATGTTTTATACCCGCCAACATTGTAATAGACTCTGTCGTCTTTTCTCCATACGTACGGTCAGAAGACCAGTCAACCAATATTGCAATTTGCGTTAAAGTAGTACGAAATGAAATAGAATGGTATGGGCACTTGTGAGGATAGAAAATTTGAAGAATACCCTTGGAGAGCGGGCTCTGCTGTTGTGGAAGGCTGCAAAGCCGGCACAAAGATCAGAGAATGGGAAGGACCCAAGGAGCTACCGGGCAGTGAAGACGACACCAGGACATGCGCGGTATAGGCCGTATGGCGTAATGGATTTCCAATTATTTTTTTTTAGAACCTTTTATCCTGCTATATTCCCCGAAGCCCTCGTTGTTTCAGATATATCAGGGTGGAGTTACACTGGACTGGATGAACGACGACGCTACGAGTGAAACATACACACGGTCACGTATCCATATACACGTGTCTATAAAATCGGTGGCCTGTAGGGGCCACGGCAAAAACTACCCGTATGTTTGATCCACAAGACATGTGAATAAAACAATGCGGCCATCATAAACCAGAACCGAATGAGCCTGATAGAAGTAGAACGATCATTTAGAAAAGAACGTAATAGGGAGGTGTTAAGTATGAGAGGACGAAGACGACGATAACTTCAATAGGGAACAAAGGGTGTCCGCCATTTTTCACCTTCCCCACCGAACGATTCTTTGAATCACCGCCACCGGCGCTGCTGCTGCTGCTGCGTTCGTTCATGGCCAACCAGGCAGTCCTTTTTGTCTTTTCTAGGCTGGTCCTATCATTGGCTCCATTTTAGTCTCGGTTGACCGTCGCATCCTCTGGTCATCACAATAGTGCAGTTTCATTGTTTCTGGGTAGTAGCTAGTTGCCGTCCCACCTGACGTGAGTATTGTGGGTCAGTGGGGCGCTGGATCTCAGGCACCGCTCTGCTTCCGCACTTGGCAAGGCTACTCGTGGAGAATTGGAGCATTCGCTCCACAAAGCTGAGCTTATGTTTTCGCTCAATTGAACTCGACAGCAGGGTTAGGCTTAGCGTAAAAGAGCCAGAGAAAAGATCCCGGTGCGATTCGGCATCATTACATTTCCAATACGTTTCCTTGCCTTCTTCACCAGCATTCCCTTCGCTCCCGCCACCGTTCGTCTAAGTCACACTACCTACCGCTACTGTACATGAAGCTCCACTCGAGGTTAAGATGCCTTTGGTTTCTATGGCTAAGCTTCTATTCTTTTCATCCGCATAGACACTGCAATTGGGCAAATGTTCTGCACCTTGCCTTCGGGGGCCTGCGCCTAGCTACTTCTAAAGCCTTGTTGCTCTGGATCGGATTTGTACAGGTATCGTAGATATGCAGTCAACGTTACAGGAGGCCACCGAATCCCGGGCAGATGTACACTAATATCTCTCCAGCGTCCTATGAACTTTTTTTGACGATGTCTAAGCTGGCAAACAATTCGATACACTTAAACTGAATCGTTTCATCGTATATATATGGGTCAAATACCACATTATTTAGAGATCCTAGAGAATCTCTATATATATGTACGAGCAGTACAATATGAATGTCAGTCTAGTTTGGGGCCAAAATACAGAACATAGAATTATTGGTAAACTTGTAAGATTTTTCTTGACTGGAATGCGAATCCGTATAACGTCCTTAATAACATGCAAATTTAGCGAAAATAATGGAAAATTTAGTATCAACCATGTTGATAAACCGATTTTGAAGGCTAATTGCAACGGTAACGAGATTGTTTTGGAATGTATACCCTTCGTCGTACGGTACGTTAGAAGTAACTAGTAGACAGACTTATTAATCCTCTATCGGGGTCTATTTCTCGGAATTTGTCACGAATCTAGGTCAAAGGCTGAGAGTAAGTTTGTTTTTAGGATGGAATGGTTCAGAGTGCTAGTGGGAACTTTACTCGTAGAGCGTAGAAGTTACGTTGGCCAACAGAGTTATCCCATTTGAAGCCTAGAGTATCCGACAGTGAGCAAAAAAATCTGCTCCGTCTCGAGAAATTGACAATTTGACGTAGTTTCAGGGTTGGTGCTATGATTTGGTTGCCGTTTGGAGCCAAATTTTGCTACCCGAGACTTCGTATTAGCGAAGCTGTAAAGGCCTATTTAGCTTTCCGAAATTTTTTTTTCGTTCGACTAATTAAAAAATTCGCACACCAATAAAATTAAGGTATCTCAATTTATGAGCTATTATTCTTCCGAATCTGTTTAGCAGGTGGAAAAATGTAAAGGTTAAGCTACGCTCCATTAATATTAAAGAATGTATTGATATTTTTGTTAAGTTTTTTGCCGTTTATGACTGTTAGCCCTTTGAATGCCAAGATAAAAAAAAAACGAGTTCAAAGATAAAAAAAATGTTTATGGTGCCAAAAATTAACGTTCAGTGAAGTTCCTATTTCTCGGATGTGCGAGCTCTAGTAAAATCCATCGTAGAAAATGGTGAAAACACTGGACAGGGAGATATTTAGCGGGATGGCAATTTTATTATTGGTAGAATCACTTTAAGAACAGAAAAAAGTTTAGGATTACGGAGGAGTGATTACGCTTCAGAACTTCAAAAGAAAGAATGAAATACTGTGATTACAGAAGCTTTTGAGCAAAATAGAGAAAGCATGGATGATGCGTTCTTTGTTGGCCCGATGGGGAATTCCCTGAAGCCCACGTTATGAGGCTTTTGCGAAGACACTGCCGACGAAGAAAAAAAAAAGCAAAAATTCGTTTCTTACAAACGAAAAGCTGACCAGGCAAAAAAACGTGTAGTGAGAGGAGATATAATTTGCGCGATTTTCACCAACAAAAGACCCGCCTGGAGTTCACCATCGCCATAGATATACCTGCTACTATTGCAGGCATATCTTGTTTATGGCGAGATAAATTTGGCATATTTCGTCATACGGTAGGAGATGCCCATTAAGCAAGGAAAGGACGCCCAAGAAGATAGAAAGCCACCTTTTTTTTTTTTGAGATCTGAGTTAGTGCAGTTTGAACCATTTCCCACAGTAAAGACGACGATGGGTGACATATCGAACGTTCCGTTATTGATTCTCATAAACAAGCCATCAGTAACGGGATCGAGCACAATAATCCAGAACGTAAGAAAAATCGAAAGGAGCTCGTAAAGCGCTTATTTCAATGTGTAACTAGTCAAACAAAGAAGATAAACTCAAAATGTTGTTATTCTATATTATACGACTTAGAAGGGATTTTTTTTTTGACTCGTTATATAGCTGCGCATATCCTGATGTTCCTGACATGCTAAAGAGGATTTACTAAATACAAGATCTCAAATAGTACGCATCTCTCCGGTGACTACGCAGTCGACTCTTGGAAAAACTCTACGAGGTGTTTCATATGCCTGCGTTGATAGTGTAGAGCATTAGTTGACGGAAATGGTCAGTGTGAACAAGGCTAAAGTGTAACTAATTATGAGAAAATTATCTGGCCTTTCATTAGCAGCATAAAATGAATCCTTATAAGTAATTTTGATCATCTCTCACCAAAGATGATTCGGTGAATCCTTTTTGGGCCTCCACGCTTCTTTTGAAGCACTTCGCACGCTATGACACGCAGCAACATCGTACTTCATTTTTTGCATAGTGGCACAATTTGTTCGCCTGTTCTTTTGCAAGACTTTAAAACACTCTACTTATGACTCGACTGATTTTAAAGATTACTATTTTAAAAGCTGATATTACACTTCAAGGAGGTTCAGCAAAAAATGTGATTATTAATGACACTTAATTCTGTCCCCTTATTTTTATCACGTTTTCACATGGGAAGGATGTCTAGCTTCTGCCTGTGAAAGGTATAAACCTGCTCGATAGCACGCGGAAGATTTTTCCCAAAATGTGAGAATGCCTTTTTAATAGCTACGGATACCCAAAACGATTGCGGAACACTGGCCATTTTCAAGGCATGCTCGTATAGCATAAACCCTTGACCTTGTTTTTTTACTTTTCAGTCAAGCAGCTGGTAAGGGATCCTAGCTAACATTAGTGCAATGCACTGGGTTGTTCTCTAGCTTTTTATTAGACTTTTGTGATCTGCTGAGTAACTTCAGTTTGCTTCCGCTTACTTGACGAGCGAACTCAATTCTGCTGCTTGACGCTTCAAGCCAAAGGACTTGCGGTGACAAGACGACGGTTTTGAGATCTGCAAGCCTGGATAGACCAGGGGAGAAGCTCTGATGACTCTTGGTTGTGGATAGGTTGACAAGTGAGCCTGATTGGAATACGATATCCGGGTGCCCTTCTGGCAAACCTATCTTAGCCATCCTCATTGTGATTCGATGCAGCCAATGCTTTCCCTTACACCGTATTCCTTGTTTTTAGGTGAGAACGAAAATTTGAAAATTGAGACAAAAGTGTGAACATCTGCTGAGGACGATGCCTGCGTTGTTGGTTCTTGAATTGAATCAGAACTTCCAGCTTCTTCGCTTAATTGGAAAACGTAAAGTCTATAATTAAATCCTGTGATAAATGGCTCTATCCTGTAAATCGAAAATTCACTTGGAAAAACGCTCTACACCTTACTAAAAGTATGCTTTAAATCAAGCAACGACATTACAGAAAAAAAATCTTTCTGTTGTTGTGTTATTTATATATTTACAGGTATATGAACCGAAATAAACATCCGACTTTTGAAGTATCTCTTTTTTTTTTTGTTTAGAAAAAATACTTAAACGTGGATCTCTACAAAGCAAACAACAACCTCGTAAACGGTTCCTTCGCGGGTTGCTATACACGTAAATCTGTGATATCGATTGTTATATCGGTTTAGACTCCTACATAACCGTAGATTTACACGAAGGTTTATAGCTAGAAAAAAATGTGCTTCTAATTAGTAAAGAGATAGACTTGAGGCTGAAAGAGATGCTGCTTTCACTGTAGGCCTACCTACATTAACTCTAACATATATAAACATGGAAGGAACAACACACCTACTTTTTTTTTTAACTAGAGGCCTACTTTTTATCAAACTGTAAGCCCACTTTTGCTCTGCCTCACACATCTGTAAGTGCAATTCATATGGCCTACCACAGCTTGTGATGCCATCAGGTTTCATACGGTATTCGCTCGGCTTCTACCGTCACCACGTTCGACATCGCTTACCATGTGAGGACAACAAAGGCTCTGGGATAGTTCCGTGTTCGAGTCATCAGCTTCTTCTCCTGTTTAAACGAACTAAACGATGCGCCTTCTTGCCGACGGGGACAGTGAACTCTATGTCGGCCAGTGAGAAGGAATAGGCAAAGTGTGATAGGGAACCAGAAATAGAGTAACGGTAGCATAAGGGGCTGAAGAGCACAAAAAGCGAGGCGACGGTGCTAACCAAAGGTGCAGGAGCAGTGGAGGCCGGATAAGGAGGAAATGGTACTGTTGAAGGCACTTTTCTTGTGATGGAATAAAATCGTGAGATCATGAAAACTAACACCTATCGAGCGTCTATTTATACAGTATGTTTTCGAGAAAGTCACGCAGATAGACTAATGAAGCGTTAACGATGGTTCAGAATACTGATGAACGGTTTAAATGGGCAAATCACAAAAGATACGAAATGAGACAGCACAATTTCTATCATATAGCTAGCTAGAGAAAAATGGAAATTATATTGTTAACTTGGAGTTTTTGCCTCAATATGCTTCCATAAGGGACGATTCTTCTAGGGTAAATCATATTATCGTATTCCTGCTTACTACGGCCGCAGAATAATATCCAACTTATTTCTCTTTATTTGCATTCACATACAAAAATTTAACTTGTTAGAGTGTTTGTTTTATGCAGTATCGATGTTGTATAAAAGGCTCGAGCATCTGGGCTATCACGATAAGAATTGGTGGTTTCTTTTAACCTTAATGATCCCCAGCAATATTTTGAAAATGGAATTACGTCCGAGTATTTACTCTGGGCTAGATGTGCCCTTAGGTCGTCAGCCCTAGATATAGAAGTACTTCACACCATAGAAAGGCAAACAGATGCATCAAGCGGCGAAGTGAAGTTCGTCACTGTAGACCGCAAATGAAGCAGAAGCATTATGCCAACTTCACGCTGTGAGTAAATCGGCAAGTTTTCTATCTGCTCCCCTCATTCATAATACAGCAGAAGATGGTATATGCACAATGCTGTGCGAGGCAGGTATATATATATGCCAGTCACCCACCGTAAAAGTAGGCCTCTTAGCTTAAGAATGATCGGCCTGCGCGACTAGTAGAAAAACAGTGAAGCCAGTACAAGCCAAGCCAGTCAGCCGCTACCAGCAGACACAACGAAAGTAAGGCACTGGTATCCAACAGAACTTACGTATGCACAGCCATGACCAGTAGCTAAACCAGCAGCGAGCTGCCTGCAGCCAAACAGAAGGCGAACGCTGCTCATAGAACGACCGCTATGAGAATCGTATTAGGGGGTTCCACGAGGCGTTGGGGCGTACATTCGTCTTGGCGTCTGTTTCATTACGCCATGATTTACGACTAACGTGGCCAGCAGGCAGGCAAGTGCAACCGGTGGTTGGTTGCATCCTTGGATTTACATTACCTGTTTCGTGAAACGGAAGGTCGCCGCGCACGTTCATACACTCCCCGAGGATGCACGTTAATAGGTGTATCCCTTCTTCGAGATGTTCATGTCTTCCTTAGCTGGCAGTCGCCTCTTTTAGTGCGCGTGTGTCTTTTACAACAGCGCATTTTGTACTTGAACAAGAAAACGCTCTTAGAAAGGAAAGCTGCGAAAGTTGACTGTTATACGATCAGCAATGAGTCGCGCGTCGGTAGCACCAGCACAACGGAAAGGGTGTGAAATATTACGGCAAAGAACACCGCATCGGGATGGAATGTACAGGCTAAGTTTATCATCGGTTATTAAAGAAGTGTCTAGCGTGTTTTTGATCCAGTGATTTACTCGAGTCCGAGAACTTCTGCTGAGATCGAATGAACTGTCTGACAAATCAGCACTGCTGTTGACGTTCAGATCATTAACTTGTATTCTTACCCTGGGACGCAATCCCAGCGGCTAGTCCTAACGACCCCATACAGTAAATACTACAAAAATCGATTTGATTAGTACGATATCACAAGGCAGCGATGAAAGCAGGAAGGTACGGAGTAGCTGCCATAGTAGTATAAGAATTACAGAATGACATAAAGCAATATAAATATGCAGAATGTGCGCTAGTGTGTCTTACATGAATTAGCAAGATGGCCGGCAGCCATAAATAAAATTCAAGAAAGTTCTTGTAGGCTGAAGCTAGTCCTCTGGGTCGTTCTCAAAGTACATTAGTTAGTCGCTATTTGCGTGGGCGAGAGAAGAAAGCAGAACGGCCCTCTGGCGGCTCGCCAATTCGTCGATAGTGCCACTCTCATCTTATCGTACCCGTTACTATTGTTACTGTAGCCCATTTTATTTGATAGCGGGTGCTTTAGGAAGCGGTCGTGGTAGTGACGTGCATCCAATTCAACACTCCCCGGTTTCTCTACTTCGACGCCGCTGTCAGGGAACCCCAGCCATGTAATGTATATACAGTGTGAGAAGCGGCCGCTGCTGCCATTACGGTGGTCGGCCCGTGTGTAGCGCAACTATAATGTGTGTAGCGAAGCGACACCAAAGGCCCGGGGGGGGGGGGGGCAGGCTCCTGTCCAGTCTGTCGCCTACAAAATGATTATTGGTGTTTTGCCTGTGAGTAACAAAAAAAGTCGACAAAGTTCTAAAAGTTGACAAGGTTCTAAACAAGTCCGGCTTCTTAAAATTGTTTGTTCTGAATACATACCATTCCTGAAGCTCAATCAGATTCCTCTGAGGAAGGCTCCCACTTGAACAGCTTTGTATTTTCTTTACAAATCATTATTAAATTTATTACTATTTATCTTTGCTGAAGTAACAAAAAATGTCAAGCATATCGCTCGAAAGAAAAACTGTCGGAAAAGCTCAATCAAAATAATAAACTTTGCGTTTCTTTGATCAGCCATTGCGATAAATGTTCTCGACAACACTGGACAAGAAAGGCCAAGACTGAACTTCATTATTCCGTTTATACGACCACCGTAAAGGAGGCTTCAACCATGTGCGCAGTTGTAGAAGTTTTCTTAGAAGGGACATTAGACAATGTAAAGATTCGAGGAGCTAGAAGCAATCACGATGGCAAGAGAGACTAAATGACAGTGTAAAGTAGGACAAGATGAAAGCTTTAATATAATGGCTTGATCATGGTGTAGAGGAGGATACTAGGACCGTTATTTTACACTGCACTTGTCAGCATCAATAGCAGCAATGCGTACTCAAAATCGCCGAAAACATCCACTGTCATTGGTAGAGGCAAGTAGCATATGAAGGACTGAGGGCGTGTCCGGCTTGGAACGAAGGTCTCCTATCTTTAGATCTGTTATCTAAATTACCCCTCATTGAAGGGTGCTGTTGACCGATGTAAAACCGTTCCAACATCGCCTTAAAACATTTCCGACGCCGCTTATCTGCATTGCATCGTTGCTCTAGCAGCAACGCATACTTCATCACCTACATACGGACGAAGGCGGCTCAAGCCTCGCTCACGACTCTAAATCCAGCTGCTCTATGAGTTTCACGAATGGCCAAGTGTAGCGGCAGCGTCATAAGCCTTGCGTTGCGTTTTGACTGATATTGAGCAGCATAGGCCGCGAAAAAGTTTTGCGTAGCTAGGCTACAAATGATCAGGATATTCACTCCTGCCTAGGTCGATAGGTTTACTTCGATGGTCCCGGAACGCGAGCAGGATAGTGAACTCAGTTGAGGTCAAATAAAATGTCAGCACTACAACTTATCATCACCACCGCTCGTCAGCCCGATGTGTTTGGACTGCAGACCCAACTGTGCCGGGGCTACGCACTACCCTTGGGCTGCCCTGCCTTGAGGTGGGCCCGTAGCCAGCTCGTGGTTAAAGTCTGCCGCTGGCTTCCCAAGCCTTTCCCAATGAAACAAGAAGCAAAAGTTGGAAACGTAGCTCCTACGGCAATTCTTTTTGTCAAAAAGATAGCAGCAATAGCTTCTATAGAGTTTTGCCGTTTTCCTACGCGGCTGATTAGTAGTAAGTCTCAAAACGCCGCATAAATGTCACAGAACATAGGGCACCTTTACCTACCTACAGAGAACTATTGCGTAGGTTTGATTGATATACGCACTTGCATTGAAGTCATGGATGGATGGCGAACACGGTTTATGCATATTTAAATGCAAGACGCTAGTGAGGCCTTCCAAGAGGGTCAACAACGGGCTTCAGTGTAGCGCCCACACCGGAAAACAATATAGTGACTTCGCATTAAAACGAATAAATTTCGTGTTATAGTAAAATACTTAAATATTCTTGTAAAATCTTTGTAGAAATATTTGACTAGTTAAGTTATGCGTTCAGGTTTTGTTACCATTTGTACACCCAAATGTCTTGTGGCATGTGTAAGAGGGGGTAATATCGTCAATTTTGTTATTATAGCCACGGGCTGTATACTTTAATTTTGAGTAATAACAGTACTCCATCCGACGCTATTATTGTAATATCTCATACGATGACTCACAATTGAAAACGAATTTGTTAAATGAGCTCGGAATATTTTATACTTTTCGATGTTCTTCGGTTTGTGTCTAACACAAACCCAGTATATAGCAACGAAGGGGCACAGCGCTTTCAAGGGGTGTTAAAAATATCCGACATGGTTTCCTTGTGTGACTTATTATTGACTTTGCCCCCGCAAGAGTTATTCCTCAATTAAGAATGGAGCAACGATAGCGTGACGTAGTGCGTACTTAGAAATTCCACCCTAGCACCACACTATAATCTATTCTATGAGAAACACCTCTTTTTTAAATCTCGGTCGAACGGTGTCAGTATAAAATGCTAATGCCAACGCAACAGTTGCGCGTAGATAAAGTGAACTTGAATTAAAGTTACAGAATAATGCGATATAGGCCTGTAATGTAAAAATATTGTACCCAGTCCTCTTTTATGAACCGGCATTGCAACTGTCTGTTGAAATACATTAGCTTCTGGCTGTGTGTGTGTGTGTGTAGGAGGGAGGTGTCAAGGGCAAACTGGAAGAAATCGACCCAAATCTTTCTCGGGGGTGTATTTTCTAAATTCGGCAAACCGCCCAACGGAATAAAAATCCCAAAAAAAAAACAAGTACAAAATTAGGCTAATGTTTTGGTACAGAGTATACCGATTCAAAGAGGAGGAATCTTTCGCGAGAGAATTTGCTTTATTACCTGTGCAGGAGTGAGCAGTGCGCTCGAAAGATTCTAAGACTCGTAAGGAGTCGCAGCCTTGCAAATGACCCTTAACACAAACGGCAAAACTTTATTTTGGGGCTTGCGATTATAGTTATTAAGGTCCCGAAAGAAAGCAAATCTTCCCACGAAAATGCAACAGTATTCAGGCAAACTTGTTATAGTTCCGAGTTGTATGCGCCTCGAGAGAGCGTCCGAAACCTATCATAGAGTAAAAATATGAGCCCATTTATCACGTAAAGATAAGCAGCAGCCATTTTGAAATTAATTTCCTTAAAACTTAGTTTTCAGGATGAAACAGGTTCAGTTGACTCCCTTAACATGTCGAAAATATTTCTGATTTATTTTAATAGGGTGGGGTTAAGTGCAGGGTTTTCAATTAGCTGAGAGTCTGTAGCCGGTTGTAAGCCCAGGAAAAAACGGGCGTTATAAGCAGCACCACCTATTCCTATCAGATGAGATGATCAATATATAGATTTGAAGTCGTATTGAAGGTATCACGAGTACACAGTAGAAATTAGCAGAGATAAAAAAGACTGACTAACTTATTAAATCTCTGAGATGGTAGCTATAAGGTGCTTTGGTGTCTGTGGTCAGGAAAAAATACGGAGTCGGAATCGATTAACTGGCTGTTTAATGGGACTAGAGGAAAGAAGATCCTTATGAAGTTTTACAGAAGTATCGAACAGTCAAGCGAATGCCCAGCAGCCCTTCCTGCATGTTGAATTGGATGAATGTTAGCTAGTTATGTTAATGAATACTCCAACGATGAAGCCATTTAGCTCTTTGTGTCTGTCATTTTATGTACTCGAAAGCGATACAATGGGTGATAGTACATGGGCAAAATCTATCGCAACCCATCACACCATGGAAAAGATAGGAACGAATGTAGCCTGAAATCATCTCATTATGCTTTAGCTCCATAACAGGCAACATGTACAATTTAAATAAGCTGAAGGGAGCCGATCGCTATAAAAGGATCTTCGATGGCTATGCCCTACAAAGTAAATACAACGACCAACAAGTGCTTCGCAACATCGGAGCGTTCTTGGTGACTATTATATGTGTGCTTAGATTTATTAGTAGTAAGTATGATGCTTTTCGCTTTCAGAGACTGTACGGTATTCTAGCTAGAACATAATTTTTTTTGGCAGTGTGTATAATAAATAGTGGACAACAAACTACCAAATTATCAAGCCAACATTACTCTATATGATCGATCGCTTTGGCATACCATCGCACTTTGATATGCCGCCGTTAAGTTTGAGTTGAGGCTGACTCGCCTGATAAAAACGGAAGAATCAAAAGCATCCTAAATATTAGACGAAAAATCAAGCTTAGGGTGCAAAGTAACACGGGAAGTCTGTCGAACGGTAGCTTTCACAGTTCTAAAAAAACCATAGTAACACATGTACGCAACTACTTTTGATCAAATGAAATTTATAATAACACTTTCAATATCTATCCTGTTAATTTCGAGATTTTTTAACTAATTGTCAAAATGAGAGGAAGAAAGAAGAAGAAGAAGAAGAAGAAGAAGAATAATACGCATTCTTTTATCGTAGGGCTAAGGATTTTATCGTGACGAAACTGTTTGAATAGCGGTATACAGTTCTCTCAGTGATGAAGACATATTGGCAAGGAGGTAGAAAAGCCTAAATTATTTACCAAAATATACTGCACTGTGCAACGACATAAAAATAATCATCGAAAAGCAAATATCGTTGATAGACGTTACGATTGGTGTTACACGATGGAGCGTTAGAAAAGCAAGAACGAGACGTCTTATATTCGGGCGGACCTTATTGAAGTTATTTTCTATCGCTTCCATAGAGTGGTACCATAAACTTGAACTAATAGTTCATAACTTTCGCGGAGATCATCTAACGGTCAAAATATATATGTATTCTTCTAAACCAAAATGAGATGACGTGCTGTGTACGGAAAAAGCCAATTGCTTTATTTTTATGTTGGAAGCTTATCAACACCTTTTTCGTCTAGGATACCAAAACTAATCTGTCATATCCATTAGAAAGCCAAGCATAAAAAAAAAACCGTAAATAATCTGCCTTAAATAATCCTACGCCAGTGGTCGAGGTGCGCCATCGCGTAGCCCACACTGTTAATAACTGCTCTCACTGTTGGGTCTTTTCAAATCCATCAACAAACAATTTTTGCTTGTGCTTTATCCAAACAAAGCGAAAAAAAAAGCTCTTTTCTATCATTCTCTTGAAGGGAGACTAACGCTGGTTAATCGGAATCGTCATATCATACGCGTGACGAAAGTAAATCAGACATTTACTTTCAGTCAGTTTATGGCTGTATACACAAACAATAAACGGTCTTGACAGCAATAGTACCGGTCATTGCCATTCGTCTTGCTGATTGGCTAAAAACAATTGGTCCTTCCACACGTAGGGTTGGCTTTTTTTTGCGCAACCTAACCTCTAGACTGAGCCCTAACGACAAATGTGGGAATAGGCATTGCCCAATCACTTCAGGTGCCTCGGGAGACGCAGAGTGTCTGACCCTTAGGTGCGCGACAGACAGGACCGTCTGAGCCGATAAGACTGTAAGAAATAGGGCGACTGAGAGTGCGCGACAAGTGCAAACTTTACATTGAGCAAGCGAGGCGAGGAGAGGCTGACAGATACAAAAGGAGGAAAAGGAACAGATCAGGAAAAGACCAATCAGCAGGCCGAATGTGTCACCGACCCAATTGAATTCGACAGAGTTGTTCGCTGCCTCTTAGGATTTCAGTCTCTCGCTTCCACCCACCGTATCCCGTACTTCATTTAGTTGTTCATTCCTTCCTGGGTCGGCATGCGAATAAACCCTTCTTTGTAAACTGACTTTATCCCCTGCGACAGTTCCTATTGGTTTAGGGCAGAAGTAAGCTCTTCGTAGCAATTGTATATATATATATAGAGATCTGCTAAAAATAAGTATATCGAGAAGGCGTTGAATATATGGGATGGCAAAACTAGGAGCAAACAGGTATAGTTTTAGCATTAGCAAACTCGGTGAGGCAAATGAATGCAATGTCGAGCTTACACGCGCGAACACGCGTATACGCCTTTGTTTTCCAAAACAAAGGGAAAAAGAGCACAGTAAGACCATAATAGATGATTCGTGGGAACATCGAGGACGAGCCTATCTAGCATAATCGCTAACCACGGAAACGGCCGGCTTGCGCGTGCTGAAACACCGATCTTTACTAAACTTTCGTCAAAGCTATTTTCTATTAAATATTACACGGATAGAGACCAATAAAACGTATAAAGTCAATAATACCTCTGCAGGAGTTTAGCGGTCTAAATTCCGCAGTCGATTGTCGAACGCAGAGCCTTCGACAAGCTGACGCGATGCGCGTGTCAATATTTCCAGTTATAAAAAAACTCTACTAACATCAACGAGGGCCTGATTAAATCTTATAAACTTGTTGTCTTTTTCTTGATTTCGTAGAGCAATCGGACACTGCCTGCGTGTTTTTACCACATCAACGTAACTGGTGCACGACGTACCAGCGTGTACTTATCAAAGTACTATTGACGTTTTATTGGATGCGGGAGTAGGTTGTTAAAGTATCTATCCCGAAGCCTTGTCTGCATAGTATAGAGCCATTCATGACTTAATACACAGCAATAGTTAGGGAGCTAACATACGAGCCTGGTACCCTCGTCGCCAGGTGAAGCTGGGCTCCTTACGCCAATTTAAATAAATAATGGCAATTTATTAGTGCTTTTATCGTAACTGGGAAACTGAAACAGCAGACGTCGATGGCGGTGCTGCATCACGGAAGTTTACTCTCGTAAGCAGTTTTTTTTTGTTGCAGCTTTAACAACATGGCGGAAACACTAGATGACTGTAGCGAGCCTATTGTTACCATGGTTTTGCTTGTTGCTGCTGTTGTTGTTGATGCAGTACAGGGTGAGCACGAGGGCTTTCATATTGTGCCCTCTGCTGTAAACTAAAGGCTGCCGTTGCCCAGCCCGACGTGTATTGCTGCTGTTGCTGTCGAAGGGAGAGAGACTATAATAAATCTTATTAAATTAAATTATAGTGTAGAGTGGCTAGCGGGCGTCCGTCCGTCTGCGAAAGTAGTAGCAACGGTTGTCGACACGACGCAAGCGTACGCCATCCACCCCTTCCTTCTGTCCAATAAACAACGACCTTTTCGTCCGTCCGTTCACGTTCAAGTCAGACAACCGAAGCCTAGCCACCGCCGAAGCTGAGTCGTTACATTGCACTAAAAGAAAAGGCTGAATGCGTGGGGGTCCGATGATGCTGGAAACGAGAATAGATGTCGATAAGCATTTCAAAACGTAGTCGGCATTTCGCGTACGTAGACTGGAGCGCCGCCGCTTTACACGTCTGTCGCTTATCAAAAAGTTTCAGACACCCGGGAACCACACAGACTCCAGCTGCCGGATGAAAGCTTCTACAAAAAAAGATACATTGCATATGGTTGGCCGCATAACAGCAAGCGTCACATCACTTGTTCCAAACAGCGAAAAATAGTTAACGGTGGTGGAGTCGTTTTGATACGGCCAAATATCGAATAATAGTAATCAGGCTCCGCGTACCAAGTAGCAAATTAAGACCATGTATATAGTCGTATATTAGCATACGCCTGTTTCTGTGCAGGATTGGTGCCGACGCGTATAGCATCTGTATTAGCGAGAAATTGGTCTTATTATAGGTCAATTAGAGCCATGGGTTGTTAATGAAACTTGACAAAAAAAAATCGCCAAGGTGGCTATGCTACATTTGTGTATATGCGATCAGCTAGTATTTATACACTATCTACTATAAGTGTTCAACAGGAAACAATGTCACGTTAGAGGAGAGTAGAAAATGATATGATTGTGTTTATTTTCTTGTACAATGTTAAAAGCTAGAGTGAAGACTAGGGGAGAGAGGGGGAGAGAGAGAGAGAGAGAGAGAGAGAGAGAGAGAGAGTGAGGAGTACCTGATATTTTTCAAACCCCGACTCTCTTAAACTGCTAAGTTTTATTCCACACCAGCCGTATTGCTCTCGATGTTTTAGCTAGTTTACTCCAGTTCCTCCACTCTATCTAATCATTCACTGTAAATTTTCGCCCAACTTTACGCTTGGGTCCTTTGATGAGGATCCCAAAAAGACATAAACCGTAGAACAGACAAGTCATCTGCATCTATGTTTTCCAAGCAGAGCCTGAATTTGACATTCGAGTTCCGCGACTCACAAACGCTAAGGCTTAGAAGCCACGTTATTCACACATATAGGCAAATCACTGGGAAATGCTGCCCACCGACATATGTATGAGCCCGCTCTCCGCTGATAGACATACGTATCAGTTCAAAATTTATCCATTTCCATCGGTGCTAAATAATCGAATGCCCTGATTCTCTATCGCTAAACGCGTCGAGTGACGACGTCGTGTGAATTCTCCGCGTGGCTACGATAAACAGCGACCATCAGTGAAAAGTGTTTTTTTTCGTCTTTACTTTGCAAAAAGGCCTAGAGATTTCGTTCGCTGGACGGAAGATCAATGAGGGGAGTGCCGTTTTTTACCAAGCCGCCAGATATGGCACCATGCGATAGCAAAGGGTACCAAAGATATTGGGCAAAAGATGAGCATAAGTATATTGCCATTTCGTCTTTCTCGGCGCAGAGCATCCTTCTTCGACGCTAGTAATCAAGAGCTGTAATCATCGTTCATACCTTATAGCCTCCTCAGGGCAAAGGCCAACCTAGAATGAAGCAGTTAAATGTGTTGTATGTGCACCGAGTGTGAGGTAGTATTCCTGTTCCAATGAAAGACTGATACATAATAAAGGGGCCTCGAAAGAGGACACCGGAACCTGTAATCCCCTACCTCCGCACGAGGAGGAGAACGAGACGCATTGAGCATGGTAACGCTGCTGTATATATCTGTCCTCATCAGGCCTACATCAACGTTGATGGCGATCATAACCTAGCTATTTTGCCTTTGCTTTCTTCCCTTACGCAAAATACACACAGAGTGGGTGCATAATTAGGTGGAACATAGCCAACTCAATTTAGGAGAAAATTGTCAGGGCTATCAAATTCAGGACAAAGGATATTAGGTCATGCACTGCAAATATCTACGATGAATGCCGTATCATGGGAAATTATGTTATAACGCATTAGGTAAAATGATATAGATAATTTGTTCGATACTAGTGACTCTGGCAAAAGTGACTATGAACTGAAGCAGCCGTTAGAAAAGCGTTGGAAAAGAAAACACTAGGTATCCTAATAAAATCCATCACGTGGCACTCCTACGCCTCAGCAAAGGATGGTAAACAGATTCAGAATGGCTGCAGAAAACCGTATACGTGGTGAAAGCAAACGCGCGGGTACGCTACAGGTGTAGCGAGGCGAGACACTTAGGAACGCACCCCGCCGACTGAGTGAGTTCTAGGGCAGACCGTGTTGATTCAGGATCCGCTTTCAAAACGATGCTCTTCCTATAGCCCCCTGGGTCTTACCATCGCGCACTCGACGCCTCAGGCACATTGTGCTCCGGAAGAATGATATCATACCGGAGTATATTCCTTCGGCCTACTATACTTGCCACTACCACAACAGTCACATCGTCGGTAGCGACCACGACCGTGACGCTCTACGTAAACCAACTAACAGCGTCAACGGCACGTGGCCTCCCCGCACAGCCTGGTTTTGCAGTTCAAACACACTCAAGTATACACGCATATATATGATCATCATGCTCAAAACTTTTTCATCGTTATACAGCTAAAATATAGTGAGCATATATATATATATATATACATACAGATATACTTAGAGGGGCATTATCTGTCGCTCACTTGCATGCCCTTAGGGTTAGCATATCATGTTAACTGTTCGCTATGGTAACAGCTACTATTCATTTCGGCGGGACAAGCCATTAGTGCCGTTTCAAACGAAGATTATATTTATTTATTATATAAAGAGGATTATACTTATCAGCGACCAGAATTTATGTATATTTTGACGTTTCCATTATTGTAGTCTGGATCGTCATTCTTGCGGTTTCATTGAACTGAAACTGTACATATCTTTCATATACCTATAAAAGATTGCTTTGACGGGTGTTCCTATAGGACAACTTTAGTGTAATTTGGGCTACATCGACTAGATACGTCCTAGGTTTCCGGTTGCTTGTGCCCCTGATAGCTCCGGAGTGCTTTAATTTTGGCTGGAAAGAAAGAGGACTATTCTTTGCCCTACCCCCTAACAAAGCTCAAACCGGCTACAATTAGAAAATTAGAATAAATTTAGTGCCCTATTCTTGTAAAGGACGCTTCAAAAAAACGACCTTCACTATACCGCCACCGAACAAAGAAAATAAAAATATACGGCACGACTCAGACATCGCGTTTTGAAGTCTAATTTCGTTCTTCCATCATAGCCACTTTCAAGCAGAACGCAAGAACCAGCGTCTCGAAATGCTCTTCGACACAGCTGTTACGCTCTTGCCATTAATGATGTTCGAAATGGCTTGCCGATAGATACTTATTCGTTGACACCGCATGCATAAATATATTTACTCTGGATCAGTCAAGTCTGGCCACTTGGGCATATAATTAAGGGTTAATTATATGCCCAAGTTTACGGCCCGGACAGTAGTAACGGTTGAAAATTGAAGGAAGTGGTTTGGATTTCCTCATCGCCAACAAGCAACCATAAATCGCTTGGTACTGGTATCTGAGAACACGAAAATCACATTATAAGGCCTTCGTATAATCGCATCGTCGCCATCGAACGAGAGACTATATTGGCAATGGTGGACAGATTAATCTTAACCTTCTGCCTTAACTCGTCGTCTTCCGTCGTCAGGTAGACTTCTATTCGAATTTTTCTTGACGAAAGGAACTGATACGTCCCTTCAGCGATTTATCGACTTCATGGATGGAGTCTTTTCGACCGAACACGCCGATCGACGTCCATTTTCCACCTTGAAGGCTTGAGAACCCATCTTATGCGCCTGCCTCATGCCAATAGACTTAAAATTTCGATTACTTGTTAAATATTGATTGATTGTCTGGTGATCGGCTGCGTCGTTTCCTCTGCTGTTCGTACATCGAAGATCTATGGTTTATAATGTATGGTGCATACATAGTTTCCCCATCTACCAAGACCGACCAGCTGCTTTTCCGTAGTCTACATAGTTACGAGGAATAGTTTACCGTACGACCACAGCTTCGACACATTTTATTGCCCCATAGGAAACGTCGAACTGCAGGGAGGACTACCACTTATTTAGTGCCGATTGTACAAAATCAGTTAAATTTGCTCTTTGTGGGATTTTTCAGTCGATACGCTTTCTTAGCATATTTCATATGGATGAAGCGGTGGAAGCGAAAAGTTCTAAAAGGTCCTATATAATGTAACATATCAGGTTTGACATCAGGGCGCCGCAACGCATTTACGAATTTGCATGTCCTGAGTGGATTGCGTTATACTATATGCTTTCTGTCGTAACAAGGTAATATTACCATGGTTATTTTTTGAAACATATGGTGGCCAATAAACACGCTTGATTTTTTGGAGCAAGTCATACTACTTCCTATGCTTTGATATTCAGTGATAATTATATATGGCCGATCGTGATCGAAAATAAAAAATTACGTTCGCTTCCCGACCCGTGTCCTGTGCTAGTCGGGCCCGGCATCGGAAGACATCTTGTGCCGGAAACGCTGTTCCATATAGGTGTCGAATTATGCAGCGTGTCGACATCCATCGTTAGTTGACTTGGAACCAACTGGTAACCACGTACACTGTATATATGTTCGTGTCAAATATATCTATGCACGTCGTTTAGGTGCAACTTATGTCATCACATTTACACCCTATCTTAACGTAAACCAGTACGAAGTAATGGACGAACCAACAGGCCATAGGCTTGCATAGCAGTACTACTAGCAGTAGTCCTTTTTACCGAGACTACTGGTTAATTCGCCATGGAGTCGTCGTGGATAAATAGCTTATTGGATGTCCGGGTCTATATGCACTGGGATTCGCTTTAGGTTGCCTAGCGGCCCTAATTTGGTGAAACTAGTCCGTCATATCCGGCCCCACATTTCCGGTTGGCAGGCTCGCACTAGGAGCAGTTTGGCCTCCACCGCCAAAAGTGATTTACAGGATTACCCCTAAGCCTCATGAGATATACCTTGGCGGCTTGGCCAGCCGCTTAGCTTCACTTGGCCATACTTGACACATCTCGGTTCTTCTACTGCCTCAGAACCACAAAATAATGACATCGACTCACCATTGTTTATAAGTCGAAAGAAAAAAGCATCTAACATATCCGCCAGGTTTGTGCTGCCTGATGCATTCATTGAACTTTCCATCCTCAGCTATAAAATCAAACACCGCTGTTATCCGATACAAAACGAAAATGTCAATAGTGAAGTCCATAAACTGAAGCGGAAGATTGTGTTTTATCTATCAATGGCAATTTTGTATCGCCAACAGAAAACAACTCAAAAGGCAGGCTAGCAGAAAAAAAAACAAAGCATACCGAACAATTCCAGAGGTATACGAGGTCCACAGCCCAGCTAGCAGATCATTAGTCATGCTCACTTCAGTACCAGCGTCTCATCCTACATTCGAGGGGATCTGTTTGTTTTTTGACAGATTGTCATATATCGTAGCGCGTAATGCTACATCTATTGTGATAATTTGATAATAAAAAGACGAATAAATAACAATCGGAAAATCCGAACCGGTAAAGGCATCCGATAATAGTCCATCAATATCGAAGTATTGCTGGTAATCGGTAAAACTGTATATCTTACTTAACTGACCCTAATGGGGTACCTAACCGACTAACAGGATCATGCAGGAAATGTGAGACCCTACGAAGCGCGAATAGGCGCTCAGAGCCGGCTGCTTTTTACTGTGTCGTACCTATTTCGCTCATACCATGAAAGAGAAACCGGAAAGCAAGATGATCCCGCGGACTTCAAAGGTGAAAGATCGGGAATAGCAAACGATTCTCTATTTTCTGGTTTTTACCAACAAGTAAAAGTATTTCGAGGAGCCTGAGCGTACTTAAAACGCATTAGCTGCCCTGCTGGTAAGAAGTCGCACGTTTGCTTTTGAATGCTCCTATTGCACAAGCGACTGATTTTTGATATTTCATTTCCAATGCACAAAACGTATTGCACAGTCATTTTCAAACTTTCCCTTATCGATGCGTCACATATAGGTCCAATACTAAGAAAGTGGTTTTCAGTATATAAAATGAGCACTTCAAGATGATCGAAACAAAGTATTCGGAGCTAGCACAGACAATATTGCTTCCTGATTGTGATTACGGGTTCAGACTGGCCCATTAACGCTTTTTCAACGAGTGAGCACTTCGTGCAATAAACACCTAAGGCTAACGGGGCTGTGTTTGGTCGCTTGATCAACCGCTTTCTGTTTGCGTAGTTACACTCCACAGACGGAGAATACCTACCGGTACTAACAGGTGTGAAACCCACGCTATCACACTTTAGGAAATTAGCTGGCCATTTTGGCACCCACTCATACAATTACTATTATCATTATCAGCGCCACCAGCTGCTGCTCGTGTCCTGCCTCCTTTTCTTCGAAAGAACCCTTCTTTATTATGATTATTTTCAGCTGCTACTTGTTACCTGTTCGCTGCTAGCCATTAGAGCTTTTAATTCCGTTTTTCACTCGTTTCCTGCCTCTCGTATCTGCGCGATTCTTCATCGGACCCTTCCAATGTTTCATACAGTCCTGCAATCACGGGCAACTACTAGTAGCAGTCTTTTTCAGGAAAGGAGAAGACTCCGCAAGAAGTTTCCAAGGCGCAAGGAATCGTATCAATCGCCGATCGTGGCCCCCATTTTTAAATAAGAATTACTATTATTAGATTTATGGCGAGTTACTTATATGATGGCGGTGAGGCAACTGCCTCCTTCCTGCTTTGCAAATGATGACATTAGTTGTAGTGGGGGCTCATTTTCCGGACCTCCCTTATGACAGTGGCGGCAGGTCGACACGCTTCTACCTTTCTCTGTTCATTCTCTCAGGGGTCGGGCGAAACAGAAATAGAACTGTAGGAATATCAGTTAGAGCAACGGCAGTGTTTATTACCGCAGCCGGCCAACAGTTTTACTGAGGAAAAGGTATAGAGAGCAGGTCGAAACTTTAATGCAAAGGCGTAATTATGCAGCAGCACAAGCGGCAATGGCTTTGCAGCGCTTTGCGCATATCACACTACTAATGATTTGTTAGAAAAATACAAAATGGACGTAATAAACTTAGAGGCAGGTAAATGGATGAGACTACTTAGAAAAAGTAGAGTATACTGCCTCTTAAGGCTGAAATGCGCTGTGTTACTATAACATCATCCGTTGTCAGCAGGCCAGCAACCTTACTATCTTCCTGTTGTCTTTCTTCCCTAGTAGGACACGAATTGTTCTTCATTAAAGCGACAATTAACCTTGACAGGCCAGCGGATGCTGATCGGATGCATTTTAAATATAACAGAATACAAGCGCACTATATAACCAAAAAGGATAACTTATAACTTTTCGTGTTATCTCTTTTGTCCATTTATAGACGCATCACACATTGTGCCATTCGCCACTTTCTCACTTCCCGGGCAGAAACACTTCATTCTGTTTTTCAAAGCTTCACACTAATCACGATTTTGGGGCCACCTCGGTTAGGATCGAATCCTTGGGGCCGTGTCTCCTAAACAAATATGGTAGGAGTTTATGGGTGTTAAGGAAAAAAAGCAGCTATATATTTTAATAATAACCTATATATATGGTACAAGGTTGCTTTCGTTAGCCCTTAGAACTGACCAAAGGTTTCACGACTTTCGGCACATAAAGCCACTTATTCCGGGGAAAATTTTAGGAAATAAATCGATGCTTGAATGGCTATGTTTACAGGCTATAGTACGGGAGCTGATCAGATGCAATTCAAATATACATGATGTTGCGGTCAAATAAAGTGTTCAAGAACACACCGTTCGGCACCCCCCACACGTCATAATTGACATATGTCTAGTTTTTTTCCTAAGAGCTCTAATTGAGCATGGGTAACTTTTGCTTTCAAAAATTATTCCCTTCTAACTGGTTAGCTATGTAGAAATTTTGGTCATTTCAAACAATACATTCCCCTAAACTGCCTTCACCCGATCGTCTGCAACGTAAACAAGTCGCTAAGAAGTCCTTTGCGGCAATTTCATTCATTTAAAAATCGCATGAGAACGAATCCTTCCTGCCCTATCTAAGATACCACCGATAAGGCTTACATCTTGTAAGCTACATACCTTGGCTCTATCCCATGTTTGGCAATAGTCTCTCTCATAATATTAGCTATCATAAATGAAAATAATGGAGGAACTATTAGCCGTCATTTATTTATGATCGCCTGTTATTTTTGGTGCGGTTTAATCGGGGAATTTTTCCCTTGTCGACAGCACAGGGGCAAGAATAGATACATAAATACTTTATACGTCCACGTGCGTGAGGCCAATCAGAGATTTTTCGACTACTAAAATCCTTTCAGATGAACAATTGCCCGGATCGTGAAGTTAATATCTGTATTCGAATTCAGAAATAAGTCATACTTCTGTTATATGTAATGTATTATTGCTAACCTTCGAAACTTAAACTGTATAATCTATCTCAGGTCGGCTCCGTTAAGAATACACCCTAAAATACGTTTTTATGTCTTCAGCTGAGAAGTCCGATGTGTCCAAAAACACATCATTTTATGCCCCTTAGACATTATTAAAGCAAGTGCATTATTTGAGTATTATCCTGCCCCTGATGTTTACCCATGCAAAAAAGTAAGAGGTTATGTACAGTACAGTACAATAATAACAGAAAGAACATTTTTTTTTTAGTCTTAGATAAACGATGTGCCCTCGGTGCTAAAGAATTTGCTTTGTCTCACGTTGAATATCGACCAGCCCTCTTTTTTTTTTTCAATTTACAGCGGATTTCACTAGAATGTACGTTTTATGTGCCAGTGGCTCAAAAACGCTTTTTAATAATGGACACCCAATAGTGAATGCTCATTAAATATCAGTAGCAAACGAAACAGTGTCTTGGTTTATCCGTTAGTTCCGAGCATATGGTGAATGGATGTTTTTTAATAAGGGGTCGTCCACTAAGTGGGTTAGTTTATCAGTCCAAAATACCTGGCTCTAGGCGATAGGGGGCGATAGAAGTGCTGACATGCTTCTGCCACCTGGACGACTCCTGTTTGCTGGCCTCGGGCAAGGCGTGCGTTTGGCAGATTTTCTATTAGTACGATTCCCCAGTAACGTTCCAACGTTTTACATAGAGTTGCTTCTATTGCCTTCGGTTGCTTTGGCTGTATGTTGTGCTTTTTCGGTGCTCGAGATCGAGGAGCTCGGAACTATGAGCGACGCGTTTCGTCGTTCCACAGAAGAAGCTATTCGACGTGCGAATAAAAACCCTGCCACTCGACGTTACATTAGCTTGCTCGCCTCAGCGTACCTACGATGTGCAGGCGCAAAGTTTTGCGTGTCCTGTTTTTCCCGCTGGCGAGGGCGAGACAAACCCGGAAACAGCTAAGAAATACAGCCACTTTTCCATATTCCCTATTGTGTATGGAAAGCTTCCGTGTGAAATGCCTATGCTGTAAACAAACCAGCTGTTCTCGTACACCTCTTCTCCAAGCACAGATTAATGTCGCATTAGAATATGCATAAAACCAGGATTCTGTGCTTCTCATAAGCATTTAGTCGCTGTAAGTGTTTAAATATGTAAATGTTAAGTGTTTAAAATCTATTATACCCTTTTGTTTCTTGGAGGGTAAGAGGCTTCTGTAGTTCCTACAAAGGAACAGCAAAGCTGCGAAAGTGAACGAAACGCTCAACCGAAAAAACTACATTTTGATAATATATATATATATGTCGACTCTGTTGAAAGCCTCGTACATCAAGAAGTCTTTTGTGCAACTTAATGATTTTCTCTACGCTATTCGGGTGTTCACCTAACTCTATAGGGCAAAATTAGGATTAAATTATTGACTACGCTATAGATTTATCGCACATGTACTTTAGGTGAACGTTGATGACAGGAACAATAGCAAGTTACAAACTTCATTTAGAAAAGTTTTTATGGTAAGACGCTTGAAAGTTACGTATTTTAACGTAATTTGACTTTGAAGATTTTAAAGTTGACTTTCTGCGCAATATTGCTTTGCTTCGGAGTAGTACAATGTACGTCAAAACAGATAAATAAAATTGACGAATGTTGTGAAGCTCATGACATTTAAGCTAGGTCTAGGAATCTCTAAGAAGGATTCAGATCGAAAATCATGTTAAAAACCGGAAAATTTTGATCAGCCTTCTATAGGGTTGCTTAATTTTAGGCTTCAGTTAAGCTTATTGCTTTTTTTTTCTGTCAAACTTGTTTGCAACGGCAACCGGATGGATTTATCAGCCTGATAAGGCTAGTCGATATAAGCATATATATTTGATACGAATGGTACGGGAATAGTTCTAGATATTTATAAAATATACTGTGCCTATGTTTCAGTGCGATATCATTTTGTGTTGGCTAGCTTGATCGCGAAAGGGCCTTATTCATCCCATATTCAGAAGCCGTTTTTAGGACGCACACAGATGTTCAGGAGTTCCATATATGAGCGTTTGTTTGCTTGGAGTATTGTTTTCTCCCAGTGTAATTGAATTCGAAACAATGTATAACAATAAAGTGTGCATAAAATGTTGTGCATACGTCTTATTAACTTTTGCGAAAAGCTTGCGGGATTCACGAGGTTCATATAAGGCTATTTGCCAAGCCTGACCCAGAAAGAGACCTAGAAGTCTTAAGCAAACCCATTTTATCCCTTTCTGGGATAGTGAATATTGCTGACTACGGTTCTAGATAAAGCGCGGGTATGTGAGAACATAAAGTTACCTTTAGCTAGATGCAAGTACCAAATACTCGTAGCCTAATTTAGAAAAGAAGTCCGCCAGCTACAATTAGCGTTTTAATTCGCCAGCTTTTAAGAACTAATGTGCTGTGAAACCCACAGAAAAGGGGACGATGGTTAAAACTGCTAGCTTTCTATCTCGATCGCAAAATCTAGCCGAGTTACGACAGCCAATGCTGAGCCGGATCCACGGACCCGATGGGCCCCGCAGCCTTTACGAGTTTAGAAGCAAAAGTATTAACAACAGCCGGGCGAAACACTTTCCTCACTGAGAGCTCTACTCGCAACGATGTCCACAGGCAAGTTTCCGAGGAACTTATCCAACTTGTAGACAACGACGACGTGGAAGCTCATCGAGCTTATACATTTATATATATCGTCGAAGAGGATGCCGACCGTAAGTTCTGGTCAAAGGAATGATATAATATTAGTTATATTGAATCACAGCAACCCGTGTTTACCTGGTGCAACCAACCAACAGCTTTAGGTCAATCGTACTGACCGACCCAAAGCCACGTTCTACTAATGCGTACGTAATGATGACACATATAAATAGAGGCACATACTTATAAAATGTGTAACATAGACTGTCTAAATTTTTCGATAGAATTGGCTTAGATGAAACTTTGTAATGTCCGACTGCTTTTCGAGAGTAGGCTATTATCTTGGTGCATATTTAAAAAATATCTGGTAGAAACAAACTAGAAACTACATGCGTAGTCTGTAGTCGTACCTCGAACATAATTTATTGTACGATGAACACGAGAGCGACGTCTTATCGAGCCACTCTCATTACTAGTCCATTAGACAGGGGCGTTCGAACATCAAACGACCGAGAGCCGACGGCACCTGAACTGGGTTCGGTGGGGACCGTGAAAGGAATCTATCAATAACAGGTCCCTATATGTGTCCACCATCTCAAACACGTAGTGGCTCTTCTGCCATCGCCAGCAACAGGGCCGCTGCCTCCGAGGGATAAATGTTAGGCAGGACGACTCTGAATTAGCAGTAGTAGTAGTAGTAGTAGTAGTAAATCGTACTCTACCTAGTCGGTCGGGTTGACAACTCTCTAGCTCCCGTGCGGGCGGCTTGCCGTACTCACTTGCTGACTCACTCGCCTATTCATCTACTATTACAACTGTAATAAATAATACCAATTTGTCAAGCGACTTGACTCTTCTTCGTCAGTTGGCAATTGTAGCTAATGCAACCTTAGCAGCCTAAATCGAGAGCTATGATCAAGCTTAACCTTTCTAGAGCTGAATTGCGAGAGACCTGAGCAGGGAAGGCTGCATGATCTCATCCTGCGCTCAAATGATATTTCAAGGTAGAAGACGTTCAGAGAGCTTAACCTATTCAGAATGCAAATGCGAAACGGCAACGGTTGCTGTCAATACCGTTGCTAACTTTGCACGACTTCACTAACAGCTCTGATCTTTATTATAGACTCAACTATCTACGCCGTACGCCGTCTTAAATACTCCAAGTTTCATGCTCGAACTTTGAAACCACTGGAACTTCAAGTAGTTGGCTAGAATCATCTTCCTTAGCCACTTCCGTCCCTAGCCATTCCATACGAGCTCCGTAGAAACAAATTACTATCAAGTACTGTATTTGGCTGGCACGCTACACAACTTCACTTCCACAAGCGGAGAGAAAAATAAACTTGAATATTCGGTTGGTAAGTGTGAGCCAGAAAGAACTCATGACGCATCTACTATCTGACAAAATATCTTGACGACAGGTTTAGTCTTATCGTCAATGCTATCATTTAACTCAGGCCTTTTCAGGCCTTAGTATTGTACATCGAAAACTTATGTTTCCTGCGCTGGAAGACGGCGGAGCTTGCAACAGCGCGATGGCCAAGATGGAAACAGGCAGACATGTTTGCGGAGAAACCTTTAGAAGCAGTGGAGGGAAGCTATAATATATAAGAGCATTGACTAGGGTAATTGGAACACTGGCCTGCTTTTAAATCCGGGTCGAGCCTCCTCCGGAAAGAATGTACCCAGACCGCAGTGCGAAACGGCGACATCCGGAAGCTGTCATTTGCAAATTAAACAAATATCATTCTAACCTTCGATACAATCGAAGTTGTAAAATTTATTGGTCACACAGACTTTATGATAAACTTTCCTGATCAGAACAGATGGGCGTTTGCTCTAAAGATTTTAGTATCTATGAGTGTATATTGTAAAACACTATTTGCGTCGTACTTACTTAAGTGTAGAAGACCCTACATTCTAATTTTCAGATCTCATTATAGCTTGAGTATTGCAACACTTCTTATTCGGATTAGCTTTTTTCTGTCATACGGGCTTAAATTTAAACCATTTGATTCCCTGCGATTTGGCGATATCTCTAGCTAACCATCACTGTTGCAGATTCTAGGCACATTGAAAAGCCCGCCCCGATGTTCTAATCGATGAGAGGTGGCGGACCTCTAATAGTTTGGGATTATACTCTACTGTGTTGTTTTTTTTTTCAATGCTATGGAAAACGTAACGACCACTGGAGCTGGCAGCTGCGACAGTGGCACAGCAAGACCGCCACGAACACCAACAACAACGGGGGCATCAACAAGAAAAGCAAGGGTGGCACAACACACAACGCCAGAAGAGAAACCTGCTTGTCTAATGATTGTAGTTGTTAGAGCTTTTTTTATGTTGTTGGCGTTAATAATACCAAGTAAAAATTAATGTTATTAGTGCAGCGCAGATAAATCTGTGGTTTACGGCCGGCTTACGGGCCTGATAAACTGAATTATAGATTACAAGAGGTAGTTTGTTGGTATGAACCATTTTTGATGTTAACAGTCTAATCCAGGACTTTAGAGCTCGTTATATCCGCGTCAAAAGTGTGCAGCATCTGTGAGTATACGATGGGTAATGACGAATGCTTAGTTGACAGCAAGAGCCCTCCTTTGCATATTTCAGTCTTAGAGAAAGGATGTTCTTCACCTTTCCATGAGAACGAATGAGCTTCTTGGCTAGACAATTTACAACAAGCAATAAAAAGGCACTTTGATGGAAACACCTGAGATAGTAACACTTAGATGTTTTCAGGAATATATCTATAGAGCCTCATTTATTAATCATGGTATTTAATCATTTATTAATTGTAATAATAGCAGTTACTATTTTACCAGTTCTATGCTCGTTTTACCTGATTTTGTAGATAATAGAGAAAAGCCAGTACAGAATATATTTCGCAATGTAGAGTTGTTTGTTGTTCGATAAATTTTGTTGGTCTAACCGTAAAACGAGACCGGCCAGTGATCCAAAATAAAATCACCTACACGTTTACATAGCAAGAAATCATCATCATCATTATCACATAAATCGTCACAGTCTGAGCTAACGATGGTGTCAGAAGAGAATGGGATCGTTTTCAGTTTCCTGATCGGGCGAGTGCCTTTGAAATAGCCATCCCCGAATATTGACATATTTGCTAGATATTGACAGCGTATCCGCTACGTGTATATAGTTAGTGCTCTCTATAACTACACGTCTGAACGTAGCCAATAGGACGTCGCACAATTTGCTTTCCGGTGCCTATGAACGGTGTAGCAATAAGCCTATTTTTACTGATTTGAACTCGCTAGCCTTGTGCCTGACGGAGGCGTTTCGAGCGAACGTTGTACTCCTGACATTTGTCAAGCATATTCGGGTAAAGCGAACGTCGACTGTACAATAAAATCGATCGTGTAAACTGGCAGCAGCAAATGATTCATTGCGATAGGAATAAAGCAATAGAGGTTTCAAAGGACATAAGATTTCTGCGCCCTATCCGAAGTGTGCATCTCATTTCAGTGGGATTATAAGAACATATGAGCAAGTAACGTGTCAGGCCTGTATGGTTGTTGATCGTTACGATCATGGACTGTGTCAAGGTAATACAGACCCTCGTATAACAGTCACTATATTTAACGTCGATGCGTTCACTGGGTGACCCGAGTCGTGTGTGCAATACAGAGTGTCTATAGTACGTATGCAGTTGTATGCTATTCCTTTGATTCGTACTGTTCGTTTTTTCAGATCTATAATAGAAGCATTAATGTTGTTAAGGCAGCGTAGAGCGACCGCTTTACGGGCTTGATAAGCACCGTGCAATTGTATGATACCTGTGTTCGAGAACTACGGCTGAGCATTCCAGAGAAAGTTTAGCGTTTTTTTTGCGCTACACAGGTTTTGTATAACCAACCAGAATTTGTGTCATCTTTGTGTCTGGTTATTTTAATTTAGAGGTTATGTTATTCGAGAAGTATAGAATATGGCTGTTTATGGGAATTTCACAAAAAAAAAAAAATTTATCAACTAGTCACATGAGCTTCTCTTAGTGGCTTGACTTCTGTATATTTTATAGCCTGGACTGTCGCCGATCCAGCTCAGCTTGCTTAATCGCGCAGAGAATTTGTTTGGATCAGTCTCGCAAAATGTTGTAAAGCTGTGACCATAGTACCATTATTCAGTCATCTAGATAGACTAGTACCTTCAGGATCGTTCTCAACGCTTTCGAGCTGCGGCAACGAGTACAGAACGGTTGAGGCTCGAAGTTCTAAAGAGGGATCCATTTTCTTCTCTGGCTTGCCTGGTTTTTGGTCGCCAATGGTTGAACACCTCGAGGCAAGATTCAGACGGCTAAGGCAGGGTTAGAACGAAAGAGGCTTCGCTCCATCGTATTACAACTAGACAGCAGGCCGCAATGCGTCGGCTGAGGTCTAGAAGTTCCTGTCGCTTTCCTGATGCGTCTTAGAACCGGCGGGACTCCCCCTTGTGCCTATGGCACTCCCCAGCACCGTTCGATTTCGACGTTCGCATGCAAACGAACATAAGTGTAGCCTTCGGAGATTACTCTTCCTCGATTTTTGTGCGGTCTCCAAAGGGCCGAATCCAATCGCTATCGAAGGAACCGCAGAAGGCCGCCAACTTTAACGAGCGCACAGACAGAAGCAGCAGTCATAGGCCGGATACACGCGCCGCCATCCACCTTCATTTTTCCGTGCTCCCCTTTATTCTTCGTCTTCATTTTGTGCTTTTTCGATCTTTTATAGTGCTAGTACCTATTAGTAGTTTTAGTACTGGTATGCAGGGCATGCGTAGCAGTGCCTGCCTGTACAATGTCGTTCGACCGATGCACGATATTCCGTTACGCTTTTTCGTCCTCGTTGCATATCTCGCCTCATTTCCACGGACATTACAGCCTCCACTGTTATTTATCTCAGTAAAACAAGCTGTGTTACCGCCCTCTGAAAGGGAAAATAATGTCAAATTAATTCTCGGATATCTTAAGCATCGTATGGTCATTTCGTCTGCCCTCGGGCTTGCTTTTACCGTTTTGGACTTCCTTAGGCGCTTCTTCGTGGTTGTGAGCTCGATAGAATATCAGCGAACCGAAGGTTCATTTGCAGAAATTGCCCTCGCCAAAAAATTCGAATAAACTTGATTCTCTACATAGAGGGGCAACGCTGAGAGAACAAGAAACAGCAAACATGACGTTGTTCTCGTAGCAAAGACGAATAATAACAATGCCAAATGTGACTTGATTTCTTTTGTCTGTAATGCCTGAATTCTAGGTATATTGAAACGTAAATTGTTTATCCAAGCTGCCTAAATTAGCTCTTTTTTTTTTTTATAGTTACTTAAAAGGTGTTTGTTAAAGGAACCAGCGTAACATAACTTGTTCGAACCTAAGCTAATTGCTGTTTTAATTAGAGGAACGATTTGTCTAGGCGCAAGCACCGACTGGGTTAAATTTGTTTGAAAGGTGCTATTATTTGTGGCCATCTTTGACTCAACTACTTGTCTCCTATAGCAGTCATACTAATTTTGAGAAAGGATATTGAGTCCCATGAAGAGGGTCCTATTTGTAGGGCTTAGTAAATAATAATAATAATAACTTCCTTACAGCGTGTATTACGAGTTAAACAAACGAACGAGTAATTATCTATCAGAACCATTTGTGTCAATATTTAGTACAATACGATTTTTTGTCCTTATAAGCATGTGGTAACACACCCATATTGGAACGCAGCTTTTTAACCTGCGTTTGTCGATTTTTCGCCTAAATTTTTTCGTTACTGTACCCATGGCCGTGCTTGTATAGGACTTGTATAGGAAAGACAGGTTTCACTTAGGTTCATACTTGTATCGCTAGCCTAAAATTAGCGAGGGAAAGAAAAGGTTCGTGAAGCCCTAGCAAATGCGCAAAAAGAAACAAGCTTCCGACTAAGTGCAGGTTAATGATTAACATTAATAGCTACGCAAAAAGAGATAGTCAACACAACAAAACACCTATAATATATGCTTCATATATATGTCTCAAAGAATTTTCCGCAGGAGAAAATCCGAAAAAAAAAATAGCGCATGTCTTGATGCATTATTTTTCTAATGTTTTTTTTTTTTTATTGCCCTGGTCAGCTAAAGCCTATCCATGTGTATCACGTGGTTGTCTAACGGAAGATGTGAAATGTGCAGCGATAGTACGGTACACAAAAGGAAACGATGGAAAATGTTGATGTGTGGACATAGATTATCCATAGCCAAATTAACACAAAATATACCATAGATAAAAAAAACCGTGAACGCAGGTAGAATGAACGATAATTACGCCATTACATTTAATCTTATGTCGAAATTACCAACGGTTATTCCAACGAATTATATCTACTAAATACGAGTAATTACAACAAGGATAATTAAGATATATTATTGCGACTTTACCATCATGGTATTAGTTATGACTAACTTGGAAACATAATTTTATGTTTGCATCCCGAAAATCTATCGTTTGGAAACAAAGCATATCAGTCTCTACAGACGACATAACCTGAGCACTGCAGAATTTTTCCATTGTGAGATTTTACCAGCCATTTGTGAAATCAGTTTAGAACCTCTGTTACTTTACTTGGCTGTCAGAGGGCCCCAGCCTTGCATCAGCCATCAAGGTTAGTAAACTTGCATTACGTACGCTTGGTCGTTCTCATATGCTTCTTACGGCATCTTCACCGCAATCAGCAAACGATTAAGCTTTTACAGATATCGATACAAAGTTCCAGCGCACTACAGACCAAAGTAACTAATTGCGTTACGTTAAGAATTAAGTTATTACGTTAATTAAGAATAAAATCTAGTTCATCGCTCTACGAGATTCCAAATATGGGTTTTTTCTTTAATTGAGATTTCAGTTATTAGGATTATATACAAGAAGTTGTTTAAGATCCAAGATCACGACGCAATTAATGTGATTGGTGGCCATAAAGTTTGGGTCGTTTTTTTATAGAATACTTGATGTGCTATGTGTACATATATGTTGGGTTCTTTAGAAAGTTGTATTGACTATTTTAAGCCAGAAATTATTTTTTTGTGGTTAAAAATAATATCGCCAAACTAAACGTGCGTCATTTTGATCGATGACCTTCGGTCATTTTTCTTGGAAGACCCTAATCCCATTATTATCGAACTTCTGTGCTTTTCGGGCTGTGATAAGCAATTTTCGCCTACTTCCAATGAAAATAAATAAACATTATTAAGGAAACTCTGCAGAGATCCAACCAGACGGTGCATAGCGTGGGCTGTGCGGCAGAGGCATAAAAATTTCCTATTCAAGTCTTTTTGTCCGGTTAGTTAATGAATAGTGTGTAGCCTGACGTCACTGTAGGACAAAACGATGTTCTTTGTTCTCAGTAGTCAATGGCTTGTTGTAATCCTATTAGTTATTGATATCAGTTGTTTTGCTGGCCAGCAGTAACTCGTAATGCACGTCTCGTTTCGAGTCCCTATAGGCGTATCAATTTGAGACTTTTAACAACTACGAAAAGCATTTTTCACGTCAATATTTTCAGAACCATCTTTGAGGGGTTTTTTTTCCCCATAACAGATCTGACCAGGAGAAGCACAATTTTTTTTTTTAAACATTTGCGCTTTTATCCTACTAAACAATAAGTTATACTAGTCTTTTGCAGAAATTTCATTAATTTTTAAAGTGGTCTTTTTCTGGTCAATTTTAAAACAAATCAGCTTTCAAAAAACACTAATGCCGACCCAACCCAACCCGACCCGATCCAACCCTTGTTACCTGCGATATGCGACTCTAGAACCATATGGTAGGAAAAACGGTTAACACTTTCCAATATATATAGACGGCAACCTAATATGTACAGTGTACGACACCCAAAATTAGAACAAACGTGACGCTTTGTTTGTCATAACGTCCATGTGTTCGTCCGGTGCTCTTGGCATCGGGCTAGTCCTCTCTACAGCAATGCAACAAACTCGTAATGGCGAACGGCAGTGCGCCCTTTTCAGAATTTAAGCAAAGTTTATGGACCTTTTGGGTTGCTTTAAATTGGATATGTACCGCGTCGTAAAATCACTGTAGGATCTTAAAAGGAGTAAAAGCAGATTCTAACACAGCACAACCAAGAATTTACGAAACAACGGTACGGACCCCGAAGTAGGTCGTTGCCGTTCAATAAAACCGTTTCTAATGATTCCTTTGTTTCAATCAGGACGTTAGTGAATAAATCCGACGTGAGTGAGCGTACGATATCAGGGATTGTTGGCAAAGACCTCAAGTATACATCGTATGTCATTAAAGTCAGATAGATGGTTTCTGAGAAAAATACAAGCAAAAAATTTGAGCGGCGTTGTTTGCTACTCAAGTCCTGCGACGGTGAAGCAGTGAATCGCTTTAGATATAGTCGTTTCTCTCACAGGACGTGAAGTCGCAGAAATTATTGCTGGCTTACTAGCGATCCAATGGATGCGCTTATTGTAAGTAGACGCAAATTTTCAACCAGTGTTCATGTTCTGAGCGTGATGTCCAGTGAGGAAGATGTCATATCATCATACTTCTATGAAAAACACGAGTGTATTTCTAAAAAAGGTTATTGGTGGCGTTGTACAACGGCAATAATTAAAGTGCTGAATGAAGACCATACGTGGCGCAACGGCTTATAGAAGCCAATTAGTGCGGTACTAACTGCTCGAGAATACAAACATGATCTGGGATGAACACATGCGGTCACCGAACAGCCCAGATTTATATCCGTTGCATTATTATTTATAGAGAGTTACTGAACAAGGGTCCAGCAATTCTCGGCATGGAAACGGCGACTTTCTCGTTCCTTTACGAGAATATTGCTATAATATCCCTAACGATGATCAGGAATGATACTTCCAGAAGGTAAATATGTCATTTGTCGCATCGAAGTGAATTGTTTTCTATGTAACGTACCTTGACAAGTTTATACCTACTAATACTGTTAACAATTTACCGACGATAGATTATTCTGAAAATTTCCAGTTATTTAAGTCTCACGTTGGAGGTGTAATTACGCTAGATGACTTCTAGTCCTTGCAAAAAACCTCGTTAAAATATTCGTTTTCATTTAGATAGAAGACGTCTTATATAAAAGAAAGTCTTAATATATATATACGAGGCTTATACCTGCTATCCGGGCTAATCATTTTAGTTTGTTCAATGCAACAGTCATTCACCGTGAGTATAGTTTCAATTCAGGACCTCAACCGCTGACTAGTTAGCTGCAAAATATGACCTCTTCAATTCGCAAGTAACTTTCTAGTAATAACTTTGCACCAAGCGGTATATAGGCACAAGCTCGCGAAACGTTGCTCAAGTACGAAAAATTCCCACGGAATCTTGGGTTGATAACAAATAACAAATTCAAAAAGTCCAAGTGCTCAAAAAGCCTAAAAAATTGAAAAAGTAACCATTGACGCTTATTTGGACGAGCCGATTGATATTTTCCTTTTCAAAACGGCCGTTAATTTTTCCATCAAGAATCCTATTAAATCAAAAGCAGCCTTTTCAGTGATCGTGATCATTCTTTAATTTCTTTAAATCTAAAATTCCGGTATCATTTCATCGGAATCACATATCCTAATCCGACCACAACGTGTCCCTAAAAGTAGCAGGCAAACACGTTATCCACTAGGCCGTCGACGAAAATTAATCGAAAACTTATTAAGATACCCTGACGTGCCTGGTGGCAGTTGCTCTCGGATGTTTTAGAAGCTCCGTGAATAACATAAACGGCCGATTTTAGACTGCTTTCTAGTACCGTGAATGGCTGTGATAGACAGCCCCCGAAAGTTTGTCCTAAGTTAGGTCCTGTACGTTGTGTATATACAGAATAGGGCCTAGTTAAGTTTCTTAAGGTATTTAAGGCTACAGGTGTTTGTAAATGTTGGCGAAAGTAATCGGTCATATATAGTACTTACTAAGTGTTAGAAACGATGATTCATTTTGTCAAAAGCTTTAAAATACACATAGTCAGCTAGTTCTTACTATAACAGAGGTTTGATACTGCCAATGCTATATAAATAGATGAGACGCTGCTTTACAAAATTGAGCCATTTATTTCGTGTTATTCTAGCTAAGTATTTTAACATACGTATCTTTAAACCATGTTAAATTATAGAAGAATTAACAGTTTGTACGCGGATAGTAATGCATGAAAATAACATTCTTATTATCCAGCTCAGCTTAATAAATAGCTGTGCCGTACAAACGAATTTAATAAACCCACATATCGACTGACGGACACGTCAGTTCTTAGCTAAATAGAGAACAAGATATCCGTCTCCCAAAATATATGTCGTCTTTCTCTCATTAAACTGGTGCGTCATATAATAATGAAGTGGTCTTTGTAGGTGGGGAAAATAATCAACTTAAGTTTCTCTTTGAACATTGCCAACCGGCACATATGCAAGCCATATGGGTAAAGGTTAGTTTCTAACTTTTGACCTATTTTTAAGGTTCTCCGAATGCCTTTAGAAAGAGTAGAAATGCCGCAGATGTCCCGCTATTATAGAAACTCAGTAAATGGACTGTGCAAGGTAGAAGTATATTTACTGTAGCAGTATGTTGAGTTTGTTCATAGACACGGCACTATATTAGCCGTTAGTAGTGGTCTCATTAGTACGTTCTATATTGTTGGCCTACTCGGCAGGCCGCTATCAGACAACCGGTATTAGCGACTTCATCTGTGAATTACAAATGTGTTTCTAAACGCATCGTGTAAGCGACCTGTCACCACTGATATTCTACGGTAACGCTACCCATCCCGACTAGGAACTTCAACGAGATGGTTTCTATAGCTACGCAGACAAATAGCTTTCACGGCAATAACAGAGACTTCACTAACTGAATCATGGCTGAAGGCCTTGCCTCAGTTGCACGGGAAACCCAAAAAGAGAACGCAGAATCGCTCCCTTTACGACTAATGCTGAACCCTGACCCTTTCTTTTCTGTCCTATTTACCTACAGCCCTTTTTTGACAATAACAATTTCGAAAGCAAGCGTAATTGCACGAAAATTCACTACCGCCGCGAATCATCGAAATTTTCGCAATTTTCAGGGATAGAGAATTTCTAGCACCGACTGTAAACGTTTGATTCGAATGGGTAGATTCATTGATGTGTATCTTAAAAGAAAAAAAAAAGTAAATAAATTTATGCACAGTACGGGCAGAACAGAAGCGACGTTTTATATACCTAATTTGACCGTGTCACACGTTAGATCTTGTACATTAGATTATACATATATCATAAGTGTGTTTATTGTTATCCGCGAAATAAGATAATTAGTCAAATGTAATGCGATGTGAAAATTCAATTTTGAAGATGGCGACTGACAATAGGCACACTCAAAACGATTCACACAGTATTAATTATCGTATTATTCTTTATTTAGAGGTAATCAAAAAGCTGATTTAACTTACTTACCACAGCGCGATACTCTCTACACGATACCCTTACGGGGGCGTTAACTCGCATGCTCGTACTGTAAAACCAACAAACAACCCCACGATGAAACAACTGTTTTTGCTAATTGATAACAGTATTTTTTTTTCTAACTAAATACCTGTTCTCTTAGCCCAAGGGTTTCAGGGGTTGGGCTCAGGGGTGCGAAGACGCTAGCGGGATCGGTAGTAATCAGGCAACAAATGCAGCAGGAAGAAGCCGTGCAAACATTGTAGTTCTTATTCTCAACTGTTGCAATTTTAGCATTTCTCCTGCATTTCCACGTAAAGGTACCCGGGGCTAAAGCTGTACAGGCACGAAACACAAAAAAGACCACTTACCCGCTATCACCATCATTTCAACGGCAACGTTTTGGCAAGTTAGTCAAGGTGGCAGTCGAGCAAACGACGGAGCTTAAAGTGGTCAGCAGAATTGCCTGGTGGTGGCAGTGGGGTAGTCTGCGACGATCACCATCAGGAAGGATGGCCCACACCAATCGATACAGCCATCAAATCCAATCCCCTGTAAGTCATATGGTACCTCCCGAATAGAATTCTCCCTGGCAAGTAAAATGTCCCCTCAATAACACCAGATAAACAACAGCTAGTTTGAAATTATTGATGTTGTCGTTGTCGTCGCTTGACGTAGTGTCAACTTGTCTCGACTGCATTGGGTAACTAACCCAGTAGGTCGCTACCGACGTCCTATTGGCTTAACAAGAACCAAGCGACTAACAAAGACTTCCTGCCAACCAACCAGGAAATCATTGGTCCCAAAGGCAGCATTTGACCTCGTGGCACCTCTGATTCGGATTGGGGTAGCTCTGATGGTCGTTGTTCTTGAACTAAATTCTTTAGATTTGATAGAGCCCGCCATTTGGCTTTTTCAATTCGCAGAAAATCAACCCAATCAATTGTGTAGCTTTTATTGTAGGCAAACACTGCACATAGGCCTCAATAGGTTTAAAAAAAAAGACTTGGACTTCTACATCCCGGGCTGCCTGATTAGACCGTTGCCGCTTTGAGGCCTGAGCAAGACTGGTTTGAAGGCGGGGTACCATACGGAGCACAGGTATATATTTTGATCCTACCCGAAAGACCAGATTAATGCGCACCGGTGGCTGGTTCCTTCTCGTCCTCTTCCCCTCCCAGCACGATGTAAGGTAATGGCACTGTTCAAAAAGACGCGTAAACCGCGCGCCAGTTCATCCACTCCCATCACCCATCCGCTCCGTCTTCGTCCTGCCATCAAACACTTGTTTTCTTTCGATGCACCCTTTACCCTCCGCCCATATTTCCGTACGCACACAAATATTCCCTCAATTGCCTCGTATTGCATGCCATCGTGGTCGTCGGGGTTGTTGTCGCTTTTGCGCTATTTCGTCGACCTCTATCGTGGCGCAGGTCCGTCACTTTCAATTCCATACGTACATAGATAAAATGTTGTGGTCATCGATCCCGAGGGTGGAGTGACTTCATTAGTAGTACAACAATAGCAAGCGATCGAAAGAAATAGGCCAGCCAAAGCGAAAGAGGGCGCAGGAGACTACCATTATGGCACACGTGATCACAGCTAGTGTTACTGTGCTCATTAGACAAATGATAATGACAACAATCGCTGGCCTTTTCAAGGCCAATACGTATGCGCCAACTACATATAGACGTATTTAACTCTTATTTGTTGACCCGAACGTGTTTAGTATCTGACTAAACGGCCATCAAGTGGCGGCACTATTCAAACGAACACGTAGTTTGACACGGCTTCACTTCTTGCCATCGAAATATTTCCATCGCGTATAGGGTAACTTGGCAAAGTTTGAACGTAAACACAATACGTATTTGAATCGACTTCGTTAATTTCAGCAAATCACCTTAGTATTTGACTGAAGCCATTTTAAATTAATAATTGTATAATTTACCATCATGGGCAGCGGTCTGTTGTCATTCTCGCCTAATTAACTCGAACGGCTTGGATGCTTTTCGTATATCCGTATATCATGCATTCATTGCAGTGTAAATAAAACATATATAGACACATATATAAATTTGTGTAAGTAAAGAGCGTTTTCTTATAAATGTATATATGGACATTTTGGCATAACGTAATGAGAGAGCGTTCGTTGTCGGTTTCTGATCGTAAGATAACGAGTTCGTCATCGCCAAGGTGATGAGCTTCCTCTCGAAGTTCGTATGTAAACATGTTAAATATGGGTATATAGTGCTATAGGGAAGGGTGATACATTGTTGCCTGCCGGTAAACAGGACAACCCAGTTCGTTTTATTTGACAGCATATAAGAAGACTACGATACGGCTACTTTCCCCTAAACGTTGAACGCTATTACCATTCACGCTTAGACAGTCGACGTTTGGAACTGTTTCGAGGAAAATCTAACGATGGCAGATGGAAAAGGACTTCTGCTGTCCCTAAGAACTAATGAGGCCTTTTAATTGGTTCTGTCGACCGCTGACCGACGAATATCCACACACAATAGGTCTAAATGGATCGATATAATATTTTTCTGTCAAAGAATAGACAAATAAATCACTGCCAGTGGCCGCATTGGCAAGTCTCATTAGATGGCCATTATGTTAAATGGTCATATTGTGATGCAATAGGTTGTCTATTGATCACACGTTTAGTGAGTAAGCAGTCTGAGCAGCAACTCATGTTAGCGCCTATAGCCTGCCGCTCGACTTACCACTATTAGGTCCTATACTTCGCGCCCGATCTATCAAACAGTTTAATGTGAAAAATGTAACCAACTACTTGATTGACGTGAGTAAGTACTAAGTTAGTTGCACCTCTCTGCCATAATTAACAAGAAGTTCTGATACGGACGAAATATAACGTGCACTTAGCGACAACAGTTGTACCGCTTGTGTGCATTTGTATGAAGGGAATGAATTTTTTTACTGACGGTATTAGCGCTACCACTCATTGGTCGGCCGTCTATTTCCTAGCTAGCTAGCTAGCTTGGTAGTGACGATCGACTGACTGATTGGCAAGTGCATTCGTTTTCTGGTTTCCATCCGTTACTCCCCTCTGGCCCCGACGATCCGCTAGCTCAGGTTTTCGTCCTAAGTCCATAGGGAACCTACGCAGCATTCTGCGCTGCTTCCGCTTTAATTAAGCTATAATGATTGGATATCGCGTTTGTGTGGCCCCGACTGCGTATCTTGGTCTACGTCTTATTTGCTGCATTTACCTTCTAGGTAGGCAGCGACAACGTGTGCACGCAACGCGCAAACGCCGTTATACATTATAGCTTTAACGTGCATGGGCGCAGCTTGTATATGGGTAATGGTCGTGGTAGGGGTCGCTTTGCGAGACCCCTTGGGGACCGTTCACTACAGCCTGTAGAAAGGCTGTAGGTAAGGCACATTACATCACGACCAGGCAGACCCTGCCACCGGTGTTTCATCACCCATTCAGACCGCAGCAAATGCTTCGGCGTTTTACAAGGTGCAATGTGATACGACTGCTGCCGTGTAACAATCTGACCGCCATTTCACCGACAATGGAATGGATAATCCGCCGCAGGTCTAAACGTATTCCTGTGATGCACCTATTGCGGCATCGGGTACTTATTCCATACGTAAAAACTGGACACAATTGGCTCTTAGTAAGAGAATATTACTGTGAAATATTAATGGTTATGAACTTTGGCCCATACAATAAACAGCAACATACGTCATGTTGGGCTATAGAATTGAAGTGCATGATCTACCGTCTTGACGCTGTAAATCTCTCAAGTATCATTTTAGAATCAACAGTAGGTAGAGAAGAACAACATGACTTTCTATGCATCGCACTTCTTCATCGACCCCAGGGGGAGTACCGCTGATCTTACCATTTGAAGGTTCGTTGATGTACTATTCTCTTGAAAATACTTCAAGTGCTCGACGCCTATGAAAACGGGCAGACCCCATAACATGCGATATACCCTATAGTGATGAAAATTTCCACATACTTGTAGAAAGATTTAACTCGGCCATTCCGAAAATGACCCTAATTAAATTTTTGCGCTGGATAGGATAGGAAACAAAAAAAAGGAAAAAAAAATCATTGGGATGGGCTAAAAATTTAATAAGACATGAACAGGTCGAGTGACAACGACTCCGTCCCGGCTTGGATCCATGATATATAACGTTTAGGCCTGTGGAGGAGTCACATCTGGAATCGAATCTGAAAGTTACTCATCCATTATCTAGCCACCGTGGCAAACGTAGGTGAGTGTTATGTTAAGGAAGCCGAGATGACGTCGAAGATGTATCCACAGGGTAATTTCAGACTTCACTAGATTCCTCATTTGAATATACGCTGCCTCGCAAGGCAGCCACATTTTCACTATGCTATCGAATAATAACGCTAATAGTAACTATAATGACACTGATCGAATAGCGCCTGCGAGCAGCTCGCTGAAAGGCTGGGGTTCCGGACCCGAAACAGCCATCTTTGATTTGATTTTGATATATCACTTTTTTTTTTAACAATTTTCAGTAATGTTGATCTATTAGTAAGCAGCGTGATACCAAATTCGCGGAAGAAGAACCGCTCAGATGTACGTATAAATAACCAGCATTTATAATAACCTATATACGCTTTGTCTGTCTTGTAGTAAATGATCTGTATAGCACAGCGCATATCGTGTACATCAAAAAATTCTCGTTCACTACTTTCTAGCCGACCGATAGAAAACCCTTACAGCAAGGAACCCTTATAGCTCTTGCCCTTATAGCAAGGACGCAGACCCTTGCCATTATCATTACGCGGCTTCACTGTGCTTCAATTTTCACATTGTTACAATTGAGACGACAACAACAACGTTCCGCCTGAACTTTTAACGATTGCACCGTAGTACGTGCTACTGTTCTAGCATACAATCTTGTTCGAAACGTAATACGTGACATTGGTTACTGCGTCTCCATTTTGTGTAAGTAAAGAAGCATTTGTATCGTATCTATTCGTAACTAGTTAGGCGTACGGGATCTGTATTGTACCTATGCCGCCATATCATAGTGGTATACATGTAGGTTCAGTGAAAAGGTTAGAAATTGCGGCATTATAGCTAAGCCTATAGTAATAGCCCTGACCGGTTAATAATTGATAGGGATAGTAGTTTTACCAACGGCTGATGCTTCCGATGAATCAAAAAGCCAACAGTAAATTAGCTAAACTAGAGGTTATCAATGACGGGGACAGGAATTGATGAAAATTCACTGTGGTTCAGCTCAATCGTGCCCTTTCGACAACTGCCTTCCGTTATATTCATCGTTGTTATCTTCTCCCTAACACCCGACATTCATCGTGCAGGACTTACTACCCGGCCACTTGATTGGCCTTATCCGAGTTCGTCACTCGTGCGGTTGAGTATAACAATATAGCATGTACACTCTATTTTCTGTCCGTAAGATGATTGCTCTAAAAAGCTTGAATATTCACCTACTGTTGATGTACCTATTGCTCAGTACATCCATTCGTATGTAAATAGCCTGGCTTAGTGCATTTCCCTACCAGTTTGACATATACAATTATAGCGGATATTTCCGCTAGTTTGCAGCATGTTTTTAATGATGTAATACTTTATTCACTCGAGCTGTATAAGTTGAAAGGAAAATTCCGGCGTTTCCTTTTCGGCTTATTCGTTGCTCGCTGTTTATCCCAGCTGCATCTTTCAAAACAGGCTCTTTCTGCGCACGCGCTATAAATGCAATTTAAGTGTAAAAGAACTTAAATGTGGACGTTGCAGGTGGAAAGAAATCTATTGTCGACATTTTTTTACTATGTATTTCGCCGAAGCCAAAACGACGCTATCACTAGCAGGATCGCAGAGAGTGGTTTGCCAAGCTTAAAAACGGTATCCGACAACCGGGCAACAAAGAATGCCCTTCGCTCTGACCGACCCTCTGAATTTGATGACGACTATCTGAAGGCACTACTGGATAAGAACAATCGATAAACAACTTCGAAATGGCTAAAAGGATGGACTGCAGCCACAAGACTATCGTTAACCACTTGAGGTCCCCTGGGTTTACACAAAAACTTGGAGCTTGAGTACCCCATAAACTCTCTGAATTTGACAACGAACTCCGGTTCGACGCTGCATCCCAACATCTCGCCCGTTATCAGGCATCATGCGGCCATAACAACCGATATTGCACAGAATTGTCATGAGTGATGAGAAATCGTGTTTGTGCACCAACATGAATCAGAAATCAGAATGGCTAGCTCCAGGAAGAGAGTCGAGGCCTTGCGGCCAACCAGATCACTATCTAAACAACCCCATACTTTGCGTTTGGTGAAACTGCGAGGGTTTAATTTACCGAAAATGGCCTCCTATGGGTCAAACAGTTGATCAGCACGTTTATTTGGTTCATTTCCGTCGAGTCAACCCCACCATTCAAGAAAAATAATACGGCAGACTAAATATCCTAGCGCTAACAGCAGCCAGACACGGTGCGTTCGCCTGGCACGGAATAAGGCACTCGTGTCGGACAAAGAGTTCCTGATGGTGCTCACCGCAGAGTTGGGAAATCTTGAGGTGGCCGATGCCAGGAAAATGCAACGAGCAAACGCTGTCTTAATGAGATCGTCATTAGATTTGAAGCAAGAGCCGATGCCCTTGAGTACGTACCCATCAACGGCTTCCTATGTCACGTCAAAGTATACGCCGCGCTGCTGCGGCTCACGCGAGCTCATGCTGAAGTTGCAAACACGCTTTACTACTCTGGGAGGAAGTGCGCATGTGCAGGCGTTCACAAAACTGTATAGCGGGTGGTTTCACACCCTCCGTTGCATATCCCTTCAGGTTAGGAAGGTAATGGCTAGACAGAGCACAGTCAACCTTAACCGAACCCAAAACATATGTTAGACAGTAGCGGCTGGATGTTAGGGCGCGCACCAATAATATAATAAATTGTAAGTATTTTCGCCGCTATTGCTAATCACGAACGAGCTATAGAGCCAATAAAACACATTTGTGTCGGTACTAACCGACCCACATTTGTGTGTTCCTAAACGTTCAGACCCAATACCATCACATAGCTGGCCGGTGCGGGTCCGCTCAGGGCCCGTAGTCGTCTAACAAAAATGGGTGCAGCAACAGGGGCAATTTGTCGTGCTATTTCCGTTGCACAAGCTAGGATTGGCAACAAATTATGGTTGCGGCATAAATAGACATCGCATCCATTCGAGATGCTGTTATCCATTTCACTACCTGGGGCTAGCTGGTCGAGTTGGTTCAATATAGAGGACAAAGGGTAACGCCAAATCATGCCACAAACGAGAAGCGATTGTCGATGTGGTTCAAGCATTTGAATATTGGACTACAAATCCTCGCCAACGCATGGAATCGCATACTAATCGGTGCCGAGAAGAGATACTGTGACGCTTGCACCAGCTGATCGGTAACGGTTCGATGTGCAATGCTGGCTGGCTATGGTGATGCTGCTGGTCCTAATAGCGATGACGGTGGGTTACGATTAGCTGGAAGTGGTACTCTTTTTCCCTATTATAACACCACAGCGGTCGTCCGACCTGATAATGACACGACAACAGGGCAACCCGGATACGCTCAAGCACACGCCCACAGATGTATACGTTTGCTCGTACGCAAACAGACAGACTGATAGACAAGCCGATAAACACAAACACATACAGCGTCGACTGGTGCCTGTTATGCTCACGTCGATAGGCCAGCAGCGAGTGCGCCACATCATTTGCAAGTCCGCCGAGCTGATGGTGGCGATCAACTTCCCCTAAGGGAAAACTCTTCGTTTCGCCTTTCAAGTGGAATCCTCCAGTCCTCCCAACGAGCCTTTTACCTAATCGAAACGTTGCGCGAATGTCACGTTGAAAGCAAACGAGCGTAAGCTCCAACCTGATGGGATAATTCTACTTTCCTAATGAAATAATTCAGTTCACGAGATTGGGCTAAAAGTAAATACCGATCATTCGACATGTTCAATGAGCAACTGCAAAATTAAATGTACGATGTCTACGATGAATGATGATCAAGGAGCCCTAAACTTATACATCTAGCTTTAACAAGCTACCGTTTTTGGAGCTTTCCCTAGTTTTCTTAGACTGCTACTATCTGTCGTCCTTGCGTTCAGACGTTTCTTTCTCATGGTCTTGTTTTTCGGTCCGGATTAATGACACGCCCTCAGTTGCATGTTAAGGGAAACCGAGGGAAGTAGGCAGGCAAAAGACCTGAACAAAAAGATCATAGTTGTCCTTTTCTTTCGCTGTTTTCCCTCATTTTTTCGCTTCAGCAAAAGACAACACTCTAACAGCGTTGTGTTGCTTGATTATAAGGGGCCATTATACGAACGATGAAAAATGAGGGAAACGCCATTGCTGTTTTGCCTCGTCGCGAAGAAGGGGGATTTTCTGTGTGGCCTGTATCTCGCCAGCAACGATCAGTCTATCATTTAATCACAATTTTTGCGGCCTTTCTGTGTATGAAAGCGGGCACAAACAACTTTTACAAGGAAACATCTCTACAGAACTTAAACATAAGTGTTATACTTGGCAGGCGCTGTTCGATGTAGCAGAAACGCTCATTTTGTAAAACGTACCCTCATGGATACGCAATCCATGCCACAGTGAAGTTACATCCAACTGTCGGTCTGAGTTTAGACCCAGCTTACTGTATTACTGATAGATCAGTTAGAGCAGATGCCCGAGTGGAGAAATGCTAAATAAATTGAGTTATTTAGCAATGCTAACAAGTGAGCTCCTGGTACCAAAGATATGGATGCTTTCCAGATCAATAGACGATTTGTATCCGATGGTAGAGAAAAGGCTAGCGCGTTTGAATGTCTTTCTTTTTTAGCTGTGCTAAGTTTGAGGTTTAATGAAATGATATCTGATTATTCCTCAATTAACATTCATCTTTCACTGTTCACCTCTCTAGCCAAAGGTAGGCCTAGGTCTGACGTTGACAGCTATACTGCCTGTTTTTTCCCAATAGCCGATCGCGTGCGTAATTTGTGTGATGAACTTGCGATTGACCAAACAAAGGACAAATCGTCTCCACTGCACTTAGTCGAGATCACGACTGACTGCAGACAAAATTTCCATTGCGTAAATTCTAGAACATTTTGTGACGAAAACTTGCTACCCACGACTGATATAAACTGACCTTGATGACTGGCTCCAAACACACAGCATAGAAGAATTCTGTGTTATCGGATTTGATAACATCGATGATGCTAATCCTTGCGGCATCTTCAGTCAACACCGGCTTTTGCGACCTTCGTAGGTACGAGCTAGTGCGAGTACAACAGCCACGGTACCACAATGCAAATGTCAAAAAAGGTCATGATTTTGTCCCTCGTTATCAGAGAGGTAGTTGTAACAGTAGCTGAGTCTATCTAGTACTTAGGGGTCTTTTTATTCATCCATACGTTAGTGTAGTTTTAAAGATGGCGAACTCGACATGTAGAACAACCTGTCGCTCCTTTGTCGTCTAAGAGGTTGACAATGAAACACAAGTTCTTGTGTGACATAGTATAGTAGTCCTGTAACTAACAAACGCATCTGCTGCCGAGACGTATGCCTGTTTAATGTAAAATTAAAACATACCACAGGGTCCAAAATATATATTTATAAGGCAAGATGTAGCATTCCTACCGCAAAGGTCTGCTTTGCCGAGGTTCATAAAGCAACCCTTTAAGACTGCAGAGAAGAAGATAATAAATAAACTAGCCAATATAGATAGTGATGATTTGTGCAGTAATCAAGCCAAAGGTACTCCTAAAGTCACTAGCACCAAGAACATTAATAATGTTTCGCCTGAAACTACTGAGCTTTTACTATTGAGGAAAACAATTATGCTTCAATTGCAGCAATTCATAGGTAATATACTTTATGTTAGGTTATATGATTTTCGCCCTGTTTGCTACTATTAAACGCGTATTTGTTAGCGCTTTGAAGGCAGAAGGCAAATGTGTGGAAGACATAAATGTAGAACTCTATCGTAGTTCTGCCCTGTTACTAGCGTCTTATCGCCTCACAGGAGAAACACTTCTGTCCATCCGTCTGCCTCGCTCACTCGTACTGGCTGCCATTTTCAGAAACAGTAGCAATAATATCGTAACTGAATCGTTGCTGCCATCGCGCCTCATCTCCGTAAAGAGAGGAATGGGGCTTTTTGTTGGATCGGTAGGGGACGACGGTAGTGCCGACTAGCGGTCCCTGTGCTGCATATCACTTAGACCAATGCGTCTAACGCCCCCTATTTCTGGGTTACTAAGAACGTTTCAAACGGCGATAACAATGCCGACGATAAGGGCCCTTCAGTGTCAACTACAGCCACCGCATCATTAGCGAAGCGGGTTAGATAGCGGCGCTGGGTCAGACTTCACCTGGCTCAGAAGCTATATCCATGCCCCTATATACAAACAAGCTCATTCGAAACAACATGACAGAGCTTCGTGCACGATCTCATCTTTGCTTTATAGCCTCGCACAGCTAGGGTTGGTACCGCTTTAAGCTGCCATGCGCTACCAAAATTTTTTCATCTTTCATTCAAATAGTGTCATCCACCCGTCCACTCATCCACCCACTTGCCAATGTAGTGCTACAGTTGGGACGATCGAATTTACCAAGAATGGAACGCCATTGAATACTAATAGCAGTTGTTGATGCCACATTATCATTACTATCTGAGTGTTAAGGACTCTGCTTCTTCAGATCATAAACCCGATCGTAAACTGGCCAAGCATATAGCAACAAATAGATTGTTATATAAAAGCATAGCTGGCCTAAGGCGCTCAATACTATAACACGCCGCCCCTTTCTTCGCCGTTTCCGACATTTCTACCATTTTCATGTGTCACATGCAATCAAGGAGCAAGTTTCGAGCAGCCTGAAATTTATATTTCCACTTAGAGATATCTTCTTCATGAAGCATCGTACTAGCAGCTGGAAGCATGTCGAGGCACGCTACATATAGTAAAATATTTATTACGCGTCCTAATAAAGAAAAATATAAGGCTGTTAGAAAAAGCGAACGTATTTAAAAGAAGGGCCTTTTATTCTTAGTGTTGTATCTTATAATTATATTCGCTTCACTCGTATCCGTATATTAAGCCAGATGAATAAACTAAGAAAAAAATAGACATACATACGTATAAACATAGTGTGATATGAACGTAAATGTATCATATTTGTAAATATACACATCAGCAATTACAAACGTGTCATAAACATTAGGTACACATATTATGAACGTGTAAATTAATGACGATAACGATTCAACGCCATTGCTAATCCACAACGGTAGCCACCCTAACTCTATGAACGACTTCGAAACATATCAATCAGGGTATATCACTCATTCTCATCATCTGTCTAAACGATGCACCTCTCGAAAATTTCAAGGGAAGTATATGTATATAGGCGGTCCTGATATGCACAATAGAAGTTTGTACAATTTAACAGCGCTTGATAGCCAAGATTGCCAACTCTCCTGAGCCAAGCAAATAACGCTGGTGGTCAAAGAGCTCTCAAATACGTGGGACCAGATTTGTGTCAGCGCGGTACTGTAAAAGCCGGCTAGGACATATGGACACTCAGGATAGCAGGCCATCTGGGAGGAACGTAAGGGCATGTAGAAGACTAGAGCTTTCGTTCTAGACTAGGGACTAGAGCACGGTTCATGAGAAGTGAATTTGCATTTGATGCAGATATATTTGATAAGGCCGTTTTCCTCGTCGAGCTCCGGTCTACCCCTCCGTCTCCTGTTACAACGCTGGAGCTGATCTAAATGGGCGGATACCTAAAACGTTACCCTATTTCTGCTTCCGTTTCCCTCAACAACTAACCCAGAGCGTTTGAACCACCAGGCAGCAACGAATCAGCTTTCAGGCGCTGCAACAAAAGAGCAGATTCAACGAAAGTAGCACTCTGCCACTTTCAATCGTAAGCGTGCGAAAGGAGCCGGCGCAAGGGAAAAGGCTGTTTGATGCGAACGGAAGATTATTTGTCCGTTTGTAACTGGCACTGTTGTGGTTTTTTTGTTTTGCGCTTCCTGCCTTTTCTCCTACTGTCAGTTAGCCATTAACTTAGGTCAAAACGATTGAACACTATTAAACAATTAAGAACATCTATATTTCGTGTGATTTTCAGGTATGCGTATTATCTGCTCATGCATCCGATTGCGCCACAAGATATCAGTGTAAGATAATGACGATGCTGATCATGGCAATAGGCTGGTAAGATAAAGTTGATATGGTAACATCAGGTGCGCCTGAGTCTGGAAGAAAGCGCTGTGTATCCGTATAGATGCCGAAGTGGTGGGGCAAGAAGTAAACCTGCGCTGCTATCGAGAGTGGCCATTTACGGGGACGGACGGAACCTGCCAAAGGAGCTAGCAAGTCGCTATGCAAACGATAATCCGATATAAGTCGACATGCAAACACTAATTGGAGTCAAGAAGTGCATGTGATTAGGACCCTCCGTTTCTATGCAGATCGTACCTTTTGACGTCGGGGCAGCCTCATGGCCCCCGGCAGATACTCTGATTGCTGTGCTATGGGTGGCGCGAGAACGAACTCTGATATCCAGGAGCGGTAACATGCTCCAACATGAGCTTATTCTGTATCGACGATGTTTGCGTCTATAGAAAAACAGCACAAAGAATAAGGCGAGAGGGATGTTTAACTAGTCAAATATGAATTCTTACAATCGGGGTTCGTTGTTTTCATTTTTAGTGGCGCTACTGCAGAACATCGGAAGCACTTGCCTTCCGACTAGGCATCTTCATTTTAGAGAGAGTGCCGAACATGTTAAGATGTGTGTATGTGCCTAATCTCAAATTAATTTTCAGTTGGTCTGTTTCGGTGGCGCTCATACTCGTTTCCTTGAGGCCGATAGCGTGAGGAAAAAGGCTGGGAACCCAACGTTGGTAGTTGGATGCTGAGGCGAGAGGCTAAGTTGATTAGCGAGATCTCCGTCCAAATTGCGCAGACTCCCTTCTACACAGCTAAGCTAGTAAGCCTACTGCAACAGGCCGCAGCGGGCCTTCCACTAAAAATGCTAGTCACCGGCGCGTTAACCGAAAGTGGAACACGAACAAAAGGGTGTCAGCTGTGGCTGGTACTACTGTAACAGTGAAAGCGACTGGAGCAAACTGCATTGGGTTGGCATGCCAACGAATAGATAAATCGTGATGTATTGCTGGGCTCAACACTCGTCGGTCCGTCTCTTGGCTCGGGATTACTCTGCTTTCCTTTGTAGAAACCTCCTTGTGTCACCCGCTACCTCATTGCCGACACCGTCTTATAGATGACCGCTGTTTTTCCCGTGACTTGTTTCTTATTCGGTCGGTCGTTTTGTCCTTCCCTTTCCATGGCTTGCTCTTCTTCTTCCACTGAGGATGTAAGGATGAGCGAATTCCGGGTCTCAGAACAGATTGGGCTACCTCCTGAACTGCGTTTAGCAGACAAGCACTAAGGCAGAAGTCCACCCGATTACTTACAGACTCCGACTGAATTTAGCGTTCAAATTCCAGTATTTCTTTTATGCCGACATCTTGTCGACAGTTAACTGTTCCATGACAACTAGCTCGTTTCGACTAGCCAGCTTTGGTAAGAGAATATTAGTGGTTTCGCAGCAATGTATTCACAAGGAGTGTCTTGGAAAGCAAGTCGATCATCTAAATGAGAAGCGGTGCAATGACGCACGGACGACATAAACAAATGGTGCTTTCCTGGTGTTTTCCCGGATCACTCGCACTCTAGTAATGAATGAATTTATAATGCCGTGACATTCTTCGACATACTCCCACATTTCAATCAATTAATGCTGAGGTATGGTTCTGCAAAAACTAGTCCGATCAGGTTTGTGGCCCTTCTCATTGCCAAATGCGATATTACGAATTTCGGTTGATAGTGACAGGACAAAAAAGTATTCCATCTACACAAGGTGGGAAGAACACAGCGGGTGCCAGAAAGCCTTCTATTCGTCCTATCAGGTCTTTTCTGTTACGTTCCCTTACGTATATCACGGGACTAAGTCATATATAACTATTGATTACCCTCTTGTTTCTATCAAGCTCGTCGCAGTGTATACGACCTTTGGAATCCCGTCAAACTTCTCGGATGGAAGTTTGGCTTCCCAAACTCCCAAAGCTCCACATTCCCTCCAGCGCCACCTATCACAATAAGGACATCAATAAACGGAATATACTTTTCATATCGACGTATAAACTACACCTTTGGTCACCTATTCTATTTAAACGTTTATGATTGTGGTTGCGTGTTGCTCAGTGCGGAAGGATATGCTTAAAAGTAAAGTAAAGTCCTGCTTGAGTGTGTACTTCACAGAGTTTATGAAGCACCGAAGCTTTTAATTTCCAGTACAGAATCAACGACAGTGAAATGTTCGCAACCCGACAGGGCGGCCATGTCATAGATTGTTTGCCATGATTTGCACGGGTACAGGATGCCATCTTTGAATCTCGCAAGTCATCTTCGCGTAATGCGCTTAGCTACAAAGCACCCGCTGTCCACGGCATGAACGTCCTAGGTGGCTTTGGTATCTTCCTGACCTCGGTAAAAGGCAAACAAAAGAAATCTTCTTTAACCCAATGACACACAATCAAACATTAGGTAAAATTCTGTTCAGCACAGAGCGAAATTCTGGTGGGATTTTATGGATTAGTAGTAAGAGCGCAGCGGAAACTTATTTCGAAATGAACAGTTCATGGTTAGGGTAATGGGAAAAGAACATTTGAAATAAGTCGGGCGTTGCTTTTTGATCAGCCTAAACCTTGACGCTTGGAGTTACGCGGGTTACTACTGATGAAACAAAAGGTTCGTAATGGAAAGAGCGAAGCGACGTGCTTCCCTGAATTTGGGCTCCGAGGCCAGTTAACACACGTGTGTGTGCACGCTAGCTTCCATAGTTGGATGCCATAATAATAATACTGCCCGTACCGCCATCGTAAAAGTAGTGGCGGTCGCTGCAGTAGCCGTGGTATTAGTAGACAGTTTTCTGCGATCGTGGCGACGGAAGGTAAAGTAAGAGCTACTTTAGCAACTTGACGCTGAGATCCACATTGGCTGCGGCATAGACGACTGTCTGTGGTAGAGGTACTGATTATTTGGCGCAGGCAGGCCAGCAGCTTCAGTGGTGCATGCGTGATAAGGGAAAAGGTTCGCAAGGAACAGAAGATGGCGGTAATTTTGATTTGCACTATCCGTTGCCTGTAACTCTCTAGAGACGAGAATAGATCGAGGCTGAATATGGCCGATTTCCACTACTTCTATGAGACGCAAACGGTAACTGCTGGTGTCATTATAAGTGTTTTATGTTAGATGCCTTTCGAAAAAAGAATGCCCCAGGCTACACTTCTTCTTAACGAGGGTATATCTGTCAGCAAAGTCATCAAATGCTGACACGAAAGGAAACTAAACAAGCAAGTCAATGCAGACCGTGCAGTGAACCGTTGTGTGCCAGTGCGACGTCTCAACGGATCGCCGGCGAGCTGAGATAGCTGACATCCTATTTTTACATCAATACACCTACCTTGCCACGTTCTACTTTGCAGTGCTTCATCGTCGCTGGTCTTAGCACCTCCTGGTGAGACTTGAGTTGTTTGTTCAGTAGAGTAGGTTAGTCTACGTTTACAAGCACAGCGACTGTAAGCGGCACTGTTGACGACCTACCTATTCTCAAAGCATCCATTTGCTTATCTTTCTTCCTGAAGATGTTTGCCTTCACATGCAAGAAGGAGCAGCCGACTTCTAATAACTTACGTCTAAGGCAGATATACAAACAATCTTCAATAATACATTTAATGTAATAATAGTAGAAACCTACATTTAGTGTGGTTGCGGTTCTATACTTTAACAATCTGTCAATACCAGTATTTTCTATTGATCGAAACTGTGATCATCTGATTGACGAAAATAAGCCGTCAGACCCTTAATCCGTGCCAGACAACGGCTTGTTTTCTTTGTTGTACCATAGAGGAAAACGGTGATTGGACAACGGGACCATTGGTTTCGATTTGGTTGTCGCATCGTATAGGCGGGGATCACAAAACGAGAAGCGGGGAAGCTACAGGTAATATGGAAAGCAGACCTGACTCGATGACGATAACAACGAAGAATTCTTTATCGTTGTTTATAGATCATTGTACAACAACCAGCTGCGACTAAACATCTATGTGAGAACGCTTCACATATCATCCTGGCTGTGACATCTACGACTTCCACAGCCACCAACAGTAATAATTCTCTCGGGGGCAAACAGTTCCCCCCGCGAAGCACACAAACAGGACCATACATATCCGCATACATGTAGGCGGCAGGACAAAACATTTGATGAAGATATGGAAATGCAGTGTTCCGTTGCAGTGGCACGACGCTGAATGTTTTTGCACAGATACACACACTAATAACATAATGTATAGCAAATCTTCCGGCCGAATGCGCTCGAGTTATATAGACCCAATAAGAAGATATTCCTCTCAATATGGTTTACATAATAAAGGGATTCCAGTTCCGGATTGCTCTATTATTTGTTTTCTACGGAGCATATGCTGCAAGCGACTGCGTACTGATTTATTTGATACAACTAAAAATCTATGAGCGGAAGGTAAATAAACTAATTGTCTTACTCACTTTGTGTTTCCCGCCCAGACGCCACCCAAGAGTGCCCAATAAAATTTTCTGCGTACAAACCATAAATCTTACCTTCAAAGTTAGAGGCAAAAACAGTCTTTTACCCCCCAGTAGCCAGTTCTCACGACTCTAGTATATGGTAGAGTCATTTGTGTCGCGACACGAAAAAAGCTATTAATTCCAAATGAAGAAAAACATTCACTTGAATGAGAGAGATTTGCATACCAAATTACCGTGACTTCCTTATTCAACATACGTGTCCTGATTTATGTTTTATTTGTCCAATAAGGGAAAATAAAGCGTTGAAAAGGCTTAGTCAGCCCTTCTCCTGAAGCGATGTTTCACACGCATAGAACTCCAAACATTGATTGTCTAATAGTTCACTAGAAACGCATAAGCCATTTCAGTTGCTTCAGATAACTTCATGTTGGGAACCCATTCAAATTCAGCTTCTAGTTAATCAAATTCGATTACTAATACAATTAACAGCTATCTACCTATACGGGTATCAAAGCATAGACTTCTAAACGATGAACAATGCTCACATTATGTCTTCACTGAATCGTCGTAGGGGATACGAAGTCCAGAAACTAGGCGTCATTTTATCGTTTAACTTGCACACAATAGACACAGGATGCTGAGACCTACTCTTTACAATGAGCTCTTACACTGACCTTTTGACTAGAAGAACAAGCAGAAGCACCATGGTTGACAAAGCAATACTGCGGATAACAGGCTCTTGGAACAAAGGAGTTAGACACTAGTTGCCCACTAGTACGGTGGCTGCTGTTACTCTAATCTTGTTTCGAATAAGGACAAACGTGAAGGACGGCAGGCGAAAGAAGCGGGGCTAACTGGACGGCAGAGAATCTGTGGCCACGACAGCAATAGCTGAACTTGTTTGGAAAGAAGACGCAAACAAAAATGACGCCTCCGAGTAAACCAGACTCTGGCCGGAAGAAATCAACAAGGGAAATTTGTAGAAGGTAAAGGTTAGAAGAGCTAAAGGCCATTAGATCGTTTCATTCATAGGTTTCCAGCTGTTCTCTATCACCCGGAATAAGTCCAATTCGTTGTACTATCACTCACTACGATCCATGACAGCGCTATCACTGCCGCTAGCGACTCACCTGCCAACGCGTCTGGTTTGCCTGCGGTTTATTCATTTTATGCCCTCGCTTCTGAGAAAACCTAAAATGTTTCGACCACTATGTAATCCAATGGACTCTGATTGCATCGTCGCTCAAGCTTCGATCCGGTTAGATAGACATGATTCGCATATTTTTTTGGCTTTGCTTTGTATTTTATACGTGTGTTTCTATTGTTGCCGCAAATATCTATCTCATTTGGACCGTTCGTTCCACGGTTATTGCAAAGCGCCTTTCTTAAACGGCCGACGCTTGACTATGCCACTGCGAAAGCGTGGCTTTCGTATGCGTATGCCTTCTCGCAGATAGAAAACGACTGGTTAGGAGGACGGGTAAGTTGTAAATATTTTATGATCTGACTTAACTGAGTGCGGTTCCAGCGCCGCTACTGGATTCCAAGAAGGGGGCAATGAGATGGCGCTGCTATGCAAACTTGTTCTCGCGCACTCACGCAACTCAGACCGGCAGAGATATATGTACTCACATGGACACACTATACCATAGACAAACAGACATGGCGATATAGTTAAACAGAGCTTAAACTACATGTACGTTAAAGATGTACACTTACACAGGCACAGACGCCTACCCCAACCATCATTTCGATCTGTAGACTGCTATCGGACCAAGCGTGCAGGACGAATCAGTAGAGAGCGTCAATTGGCGGTTTACCCACGTGGCCTGTGCCTTTGGCTCCACCCCGGCCTTGACAAAGTATTTAATACTTGTACAGCGAGTTCAAAGCGTCGGCTGTCAGAACTATAACGGCTTCTCTCGCTATGTTGCAATTAATTGCCCAACGAGTCTGATCCCGGTACTTAAAATGCCCGTTTAGCCGCGTGTTGTTGTTCCCTTCCGATAGACCTATGCTAATCCTTGACACCATTATCACTACGTCTTCTACTGCTAGACTGAGTACTACTATGGCCTTCGAATAAACGCCGTTTTTGTGGTCTTTTAACAATACAGTTCCCTTTTACGTCGGTGGCCTCCTTTTAATCGACAGCCCGTAGCACCATCGAAGCGTTCCTTTTCTCCTTTAACCTATCCATAGGTCAACCTATTCTATCTCTTAGTTTCGATGCCGTATATATGATATACCACATATTGAACTTAACAATATAGAATGAAGCTTCCCACCGCAACTTCATGCAGGCTAAAAAATCTAAAGATTAGGTACCATTATGTGACGTGCTTGCTCGTCAAAGGAACTAACTTGCCACAATGGCAAATAGCGAACGTGGGCTATCTCTTTCTTCAAGGACGGAAAGTCTTATTTTAGAAATTAATTTTGGATATACTCTGTCCAGAAAAACCTGTGCCACGAAAGCAGAGCAACCGCGATCTTTGAGTATGATGGGTATGATAAATTCTAGCTATTTAAGGCAGAGTTCACCATTTGACCTGCCCAAACATTATAAGAGTCAGAAACAATTCACCGCGACTTTCATTGGAGTCCACGAGGGCTATCGCAATTACGTACACTCCCATTATAGGAATACTGTGCTGTGTAGCAATAGACCAGCTTTAGATTAACCTCTTGGATCAGTAACCGAAATTCTGGAATATAAAAAATGTCTCGTCTTGCATTTCCCGCTGCGATCAACAGCCCGTCAAAGGTTATTTCTAACTTTGCTTTTTATGTACGATTTCTTTTTTCAATTTGTTTGTAAAACGGCTACGCGTATATAATAGGTTGGCTCAAGGCTTTCAACCTATGGGTGTCGTACCTCTCGGACGGATCTAGGAAAATCAATTTTGATTTTTTAGGAAGTTGCATTAAGCAATCATACTTCGTAACAGCTTTATCTGCTTTATATCACTCATTTCAGAAGATATTTTATTAACATGCGTTGGTTGAGCGGACGTAAAGGCTACTGCTTTTTTACTTAGAACATTACAACAATAATCGGTACTCCCTTGTTATCATGACAAAAATTGGGATGGAACAAGGCTATCTTTTTCATACGAATACTCAATATAATAGGCTTTGGGCGTACCCCATGCAAGCCGCTTTTAGAATATCTTCTTTGTCCTGCAGTTAGCCTGCTGTTATCGTGTCTGTAGATGCTTTCAAGAAAGCTCCTTCAAAATACCGTTTTTATAAATTATATGCCATTGCGTTAAACGACGTCTTCTCTACTATCAGGAACAGTTGAATTCCATCAGAAAGTGCCTAACTTTTGTCTCTAGTTTTGCGCATGGTTAAGGCGGATCTATTAACAAGTTACTATAGTTCAAAATTAAATTAAAATTCCTGAACAGTCGAATGAACAGATCTGATGTTTTATTGGGACGTACTAGATGGTAAATTCCCATACTGTAAGACTCGTGTAACTGGCTCACGAGCGATTTTTTACCAATAGTACGATGGTTGCTTTTATATTAATGTAGCATTAAACTCTCGTAATGTCGTTCAGTTTACCAAACTAGTGAAGCAAGCGTCTATCTACGTCAGAAATCATCTGACGAACTTACCTTTCGGTCGTAATCGAATATAGTGTGTATAATGTGAATCGTAAAACAAAGCTCTGAATAGAATCAAGGATTACTTTTTCTCGGACCAAGAACGCTGTAAGATACAGCAAGAACTGTTTATTGTTTTGAGACACGCTTCCCATTATCCTTTAAATTATTTCTGTTTCTAAAACGATGAAGTCTGGTAGGAGTCCTCGTCGTCCTTGACGATGGCGGCGACGTCAGTGACGGCGGCGCGATGGGCGTGCACTTTCCTGGTTTCGGATCAGAAATAAAAACGGAAAGAAAGAGGAAAGGAAGAATAGATTTCGTCCGTGTCCAAACGTGCTCCTGTCTAGGGAATAGTTGATTGAAGAGACATTCCGATGGAGAGTGTGGGGTTGTGGGAGATTGGGAGGAAAAGAAGTACGAAAGGGGGTCGAAACCACAACACAAAAAATGCAGTGAATCATCTGAAACGGCGGGCGGGCAAGCAGGCAGGCTGGCTGGCGGGGCTGCCTTCTATGGACGACTCTTCTGGACTGAGCTAAGCTGCGCGGTTAAGCTTCGCCATCGAGTGAGTAGATCGCGACTGACTCGAACATCGAAGACGAAAAATCATTTGAAGCAGAAACTGTAACAGGGCAAGACAGACGGGCATCAAATCGGGCGTACAAACGGTGGATAGGCTGACGCACGGACAGACATGACCCAAAGAGCGAGCGGCTAGTAGAGTGGTTTCATTGCGACCTTTTCAAGTAACTGGGCACGCACGGAGCTACCACGTTCTTTGTCCTTCCGTCGTATCTGCTAACACAAGTAATGCTAAGGGTCTGTACCTATTATGCGACCTGGCAGCTTGGGCCGAGAAACACAGGTGGAGCTAAAACAACTACAAGTTTCCCCCCGTATTCCACACCCCCCTGGCATAAAGGACATTAGATAGTCTTCTTATCGTGAGCTCGTAAATGCTCAAGTTGAGGTTTTTCATTTCCTAGTAAGCTGTGTGACTCGACTCGTGGTCTGTTCAGAATGCGCAGTAGATAAGCTTTTTGGTAACAAGCTTAAAGTTGCCATGGTTATTTCTCTAGTTGCGGATTATTGTGCACGGCTCATTTAAATGTCATGTGGCGCGCAACAAAGCGCAGCGATAAAATAGGATAACAACAACAGCGGTGGTAGAAACCTTTTTAGTAACAGCAACTGATACGACTCCGCAGGTGGAGGTCAACATGTAACAACACAAAAACAGAATTTTATAGTCTTACAATAACTAAGGACGACATTAAAAATAACATCACCGAAAGAAAACAGCTATATTTAAATATGTAGTAATTTAATTTTAGGTTCACAGGACTGTCCAAGCTTTTAGATACGCCCAATTAATAAAAGCTTAAATAGATTGCTCGCATTCGCTACGAAACAATTTCAAGTAAAAGAAGATCGGGTGTTTTAGGTTCAAAGGTGTAACTGAAGATCAAGTGCTAGCGCTTGACGTCATAAAACTGCATTTTCCAGCTTACTGAATAATCGTATATAGGCCGTCGATCGTATGCAAGGGCCCTTTAGCTAGCGAAGTTGGCTAGATACTGGCACCGCAATGAGAAGATGTCTGCTAGAATAAATGCCTCAAAATGGCTTAATCTATCAATACTGATCTCCATTATATTTTGTTGTATGTGCAGTATCTGTATATATATATCATATCGCACGATCAGGGAATAGCGTCTTGGCATGATACACAACACACATATCGAAACAAACATAAACTGAGGAGCATAAAACTTTGACGGTTACCAAAGTATTCTCCGCGGGCTGAACGACCGGATATCGAGCTGACCGCGGACAACGTACAAGTGGCCCTTTGCAAGGTAATTTGGCAGGATATAGAACAGCCTGCCATTGCTATTACTGCTAATCTACTGACTTCAAGCTGCTATCTCATCAGTAGGTATAGAACAGCTGTACAATACACTTAAAGGTTACCAAACGATTAAGTATAGTACATGTAGGGATGCATGGTAACTTGTTGAAACACGACCCACCTACCGACACGACGTCTACCAGTTTTTTTTTTTTCATTAAACAGACAGTTTATGAAGACAGAGTTCACTAAAGGCAGAACATCAGACTTCGCATATGCGTTTATGTAGATATGCTTAATTAACAGTCAAAGTGAAATGGACATCACTAGAGCATGCTACTACCGATCGACCCAGAATTATACCCAATTCTAGAGTAACAAATGGTTGTCGAAACACTTGCTCACATTATCTTACCTCTTATTATTTGGTGATGTTACTTCTATCTACGTCCATTATGTCTCGAAAATCGATGCTCTTATGCATCTCTTGTTGATCGAGCGACAGGATAATTTACAAAGTAACTATTACTTAGAATTACCTTGAGATTTGATGGTGGTATTCTTCTATATTGATGGTGGAAGGTAATCAGTTTTCTATATACATTGATAAATCATATATAGATAAAGGATCTGCTTTTACATTATTATTATTATCGAAAATTGTTTATTTGCGTTTCATTCTGTCGTGTTGTTTTTTCTGTTATGGCTGGTTTCACCTTATCTTCTACATGTTCCACTATGAAAGGTGTCCATCGGTATCTTTGTGCGTATGCTTATGTGACTGGCCCTTTCTGAAAGCCAAAAGCGATGATCGGGGTTCGGATTTTGCTGACTTCTCATGGTGCCTTTTTCTTTGCGAGCTTCTGTTACCATTGAGGTCTTACCAGAATCCGTGGAAGGCGGCGGTTTGCACGAGAAAAACCGAGGGCAAAAAAAAGGAGGACACAGAAGTCCCCTCCTGCTGCTCGACGCCCGCGTCTACCGGTTTACGTCACATGACTTTGCGTTTTTCAGAGCGCAATCCCGCTCGGAAATCTCCTTTAGTTGGCCATTCATCTAGGAACAAGGCAGGCCAAGTTTATATCCTCGGTCGGTGAGGAGAACCGAAAAGAAAGGCGTGACCAGAAGTGCCTGAAGGGAACCAGACGCAGCAGCAACAACGGCGGCAAACGACGGCGCCGTTCAGAAGGAATAGAAGGATAATAGTGGGAGAATAGCAGAAATTCAACAGAAAATCTACCATCGTCACCACCGGCATCAGCACAGGCCGCCGCACAAGCAGAAGCTATAGCAGAAGCTCAATAATCGGATTCGTTTTTTTTCTCAACTCCCCTCTGCTTATTTTCTCGCGTTCTTTTGCCTTTGCTTCCTCCCTATGACGCGATTTTAATATATCCACCGCTATGCAGAACACTTTGTTGGTCTCCGAAATATTCCGTGGTCTGCACCCTTTTCCAAACACCCAATTTTCCTACGCAAGCATTTATCCTCTGCGTCAACCGTGCCAAGATGACCGAGTTTGAAAACTTAGATCCTTGAATAGCGTCCAGCAAGAAATCAAACCGTTCTAAGACGACAGCAAGGAGTAGCATCAAACGCAGTGTTAGCTATAATAATAATAATAATAATAATATATAAATAATAAACATAACAAGACAGTGCGCTTTCATGATTATGACGCAGCTTTCAAATTTAATGGAAGCAATCGCTACCTTTTGACCGCAACATCACTCGAGTCGTATCAAATATTTTCTATGAGAAGATTATTGTCAAATCGTCTTATATTGGGCCGAAAAGACTGGAATAGACTTACCACTGAAGACTCCCATAAAATATATTTCTAATTTCTGGATATATATGCACGCAAAGAGACAGGTAAATTATTTAATAAACATATGTGTTTTTGTTATAGTCGGGCGTGAAATTTATAAATACATCCAGATATATATGCCACCAAGTTACATATGCTATCTTACCCAACAATCCAGTATGCCCTTGAAATTCACTTACTTCAGGTATAAAAGCGTGTGCATATATAGATGAACCATGTGTATTGGCTTCTGGATTTGCTCTTCATTCGTCCATTGCAACGACACGTTAATTCGATTGTGGTATCAATTTTAGAGGTTCGCGGTGTTATCCATACTTCAAATATGGTTTTCTACGTTTGGCCGTTGCTCCTGAGAAATTTTAATTTATAATTTTGTCCTCGCCTATCTCACACTCCAAATCCCTTCGCAATTGCGGCCTGGCATATCCTTTACAATTTTAAAGAGAAAAGCATCAAGCCACATTTGAATGATAACAATAAATTAAACGATAAATTCACAGTGAATTCAAGGGTACCAGACTTGACAGATCCCCGTGATAGCTTAGTGGGTAACGTATTTGCCTACTAATCTTAAGGACACGTTGTGGTCTTGGTTCAAAGCTGGGCATCGACAGGCTGACCTCGTTTAATGCGGGAAACTAAGTGTCTGATGGAGTCTTTAACGACGATACCGGACGTAAAACTCGAAACATAGAGGCCTGATAGGCCTATTTCCCTGAAAGCGGCTGAAGTTGTTGGCGTAGGTGAGATTGTTGTAAAGCGTTCCCATGAGATACGTCCATTTTTTCCCAACACGAATCGGGAAACACTCAATTCGCGCCTTCTTGAGGATGCTTTTTCCCAAGATTGACTTGGAAATGCTAAATATGTTCCGCTTTCTAAAAACACCTAGTACCTTGATTTTTCTTCAGGGCTTTTTAACCAACGCTTGAATAGCACATGGGAAAGTTGTGGCCAAGATTGCTTACGATATTTCTCTGGTAGTAAGAATATGTCGTCGCCATTGTTCAAAAGAATATTATTACCTTCCGCTTAGCGGTAGGTGGTATAAAATAGAAAAACCGCAGTCAGTAATAGAGTAGCGCTGTCGGTGCTATCTGACATAAAAAGTTCAAGTGGTAACTGAAATCCTGTCAAGTTACTGAATCTTCTTCAAGTCTCATAAACGGCAGCCTATATCTTAACTCCAAACTACTTTACCTATTACCGCACAATTTTCAACAAGTTAAATGTGTTCATTATATAGATTAGAGTGCGGTGATTTAAGATACTCTTATATATTTTGATGTAGTGATGTATTCTAGTTCGCAGTAGATGTCGATATCGAAGTCAATAGCAAAAAGATTTTCTATGATCTACATTTAAGACAAATATCTGATGATTAGAACATCTCTAATAAATAAGAATATTAAACTGCAGGTATTTGAACGTATGTTAACTCGTAACTTAGATAGCTCTTTTGAGACCGAAAAAAAGACTGTGTTAGTGCGTAATGAAAGAAGGGGCATAGAAAATGAAATTCACGATGTCAACACACGCTAGCACGAGGAGCAGCCAACATTTCAAATTTTCATGTTCTTTAACACTTAGGAATTCCTCTGAATTCGTCCCAGGCCTCAGTGATGCTATTGGAACGATTCACGACGTCGGAATTGCGTATCGAACGCGCAACGCTGAGAGCAAGAGTGAGGTTTCACGGATGAAGTTGAATGAATGAGAATGATTGGTAAATAGTATGAACGGAACTGAAAAATACTGTGAACAAGAGTTCGTGCACGCTGGTTGTCAGTGGTTGTTAACCCCAACCGTTTTTATGACCTATGAAGAGAGATAATTGTGCACAACCCCATGCCACTACCAGTGCTTGGATGCGTTTGAGTCAAATCTGAACCTCTTCAATACATGCTGTTACTTACGGAGAACTTGTTCCTTTTATATAAATGGCCTTTACCTATAATGTTTACTTTCCAAAATGTGTTTACGGTTAATAACAGTTTCCATTGCACAAAAATTATGCTTTGGGATGATTAGCGAACTCCCAAAACTGTCGACTGCAGGAAAACGCTGCGTCACCAAGCCACACCTGGTACAGCCGTGCGATAGCGAAGTCCGAGACCCGGAGGTTTAGTAGGCAGCTTCCGCTCAACATGGTGCCTCGCTGCCGATCGCTTACATTGCTGCTCCATGTCACTCAGCCAGGTAAACTACTGTGCTGCAGAGAAGACAGAGCAGAGCCGGGCCACTCAGCTAAGCAACTAAATATCTGACAGATCACAAGCAAATCCTTTTCTCGGCCTAACACAGCATCCTTTTGTATATTTCCTGAGCCCTCATCTTTTCAGCGCAGTTCTGTCTTTAGCATGGCCTTGCGGGCTTATGAAGTAGTCGAACCGAGCCTTGCTTATCAGGAAAATCTGCCTATTTCAACTATTTAGGTCGTCGCCCCATGCTTTCACTAGTTTCTCTGACCCCCCGCTTAGAACTCCATTCTCATTTCGAGACTATCATCGAAAGACCTTAGTGTTCCTGCAACTGTTGCCGCCACCGTCGTTGATACGGCTGCATCCTTGTCATCGTCATTGTCGCCGTTAGAATGTAGTCTTCTAGTATGCATGTGCCTGCGTTTATCAGCGGGAAGTATTATGCCCTCGCTTTGCTGCCTTCCTCTGTCTTCACCCATGTCAGCCATTCTCAAATGACTTCCCGCGCCTTTCCAGTGCTTCCCTAATAACTATTCATTCCGGTCCGCATTTCCTTTCGCATCGCGTACCCGTTGCCAAACTGTATCCCGACAACATCTCACTTATGATTATCTACTGCTATCCTGCAGGCGAGCCGTTAAGCGCTAATAGGAACGATGAATGTCCTACGCACCAGCAGGAGCTGAAATAGGCGCACAACGAGAGATATAAAGAGAGAGAGAGAGAGAGAGAGAGAGAGAGAGAAAAAGAACGCGTGACTGATAAAAGGATTTTTCCGCAACATTGAGCAGCACATAACTCCACAGCGTAACGCATTATGTTTATTCATTTATAATTATATTTAGTAGTACCAAGTGGCCTCTTAGTGAGGTATAATACATTAAATCCATGTGTAACACAGGTGATGATTTTCAGGACGTTTGATAAAGATCTCCGCGAATAAACTAGGCAAGCTGCAAAAGAAAGAAGACGTTGTACTCGTGCTAAGGTAGGATAATGGCACCCTGCCGTGCGCCAATGCTAAATGATTTCCCCTGGCGTTCAACCTACCTAGCAGTCGAAGGTTTTGAAGTCTGTAAGCGGCAACTTCGACTGACGTCGTCGTTGTCGTTGAGGTTTGTTCGTTAAGGTTAGCTATACACGCCGAGGAACCGGTGACCGACTCCACCTTGATCCCGTCAGCACGAAACCCCTCGGCCCGTAAAATTCACGACGTGCGCTCACGTCTCGATTATTTGGCGCATGCGAGTCTAGCAAGTTCCCGTATTCCCTATAGCCATCCTGACACACCCTGATAGCCTCGGTACTAGCATAAGACTTGCCAGCTAGCTGACGAAAAAGCGAAAGGGTTCCCATAGGAAAAAAAAAACCCGTCGTCGTGTACCATCGCTGGCAGGTTGATCGGCCACTCGGCGAAAGCAGACTTTGGGCGCCACCATCTATTGGCCCGTTATTGTCACTTTCTGCTTCTGCACTGCACTGCACTGGACAGCTACGCTATATGCTGCGAACAATCAGTTGAACACGGTGGCCGGCTCAATTGTCCTCGTATGGGCACCATACATAGCTGCAGTATTTGGCAAAATTCGTTTTGGTCAAAGTCAACGGCCTGACCTATGAACGTCGGTGCTATTTCATTGCGAACATATGTGCAGGTAACACATATAGGAGACCAAATAACGACTAGCTCGAGAGTGATATCTCTATCAGAGTGGACAATGCCCCAAAATCGTCTTGGGGTTGCTACTTCTTGTCTACAAATGAAACACGAAATTATAGCTGTTAGAAGATTAAGAGGAATCATATCTACTATTGGTTGACTCGACTTAAGTCCTATACGCATTTGCAGAACAAGGAATAGTTACATATCTTTTAATGATGGTCTGGATCTGACTTGCAAATCGCTTGAAGTTCATGCATACGTTCTAGAGATAAGAAAATGATTCGATATTCTGCCTGCTTTTATTCACCTTTCAGGTGATAAAAAATTTCCAATAAAGTCTTATCTAAATACCTAGAAAACTTACTTTGTTAACTGTAGAGATGTCTAGCGAACGATATCGATGTTTTCTCGTGCAGCAGCTATACCATAGTAAGTAAACAAGCTAATAACATAAAAATCATGGAAAATAGATCCGGTTATGAAACATAATTGAAGAGCATCAAATCGTACAGTTATTAAAGGACACTAGTGAATTTCGGAAACACACACACCTTGAGAGCAGCTGGGTTTGATAACTAAACTTTCAAGTTAGATAGGGCAACTGAGATATTTTCGACAACGTATTGGAAATACTAGTTTTAGGTGTTTCAAAGTTTACGGAAGTATCCATAATAAGAGAGCGCCGCACTTGATCTACTAATTTTGCGTACATACATTCGTATTAACTCCAAGAGTAGCTTCAAGTCTAAACAAAATTGAATATCTTGGTAATGCCAGTAGCTAAATAAGTAGATCATATAACAAACTGGTAGACAAATAAATATCTGACTAAAGTAGCAATAAAAGCCTGTTTATAGTCTCTGACCGATAGCGTTCGACCCCCTAAGTACAGAGTTTAAAAGAAGCAGCTGAACATTGTACGACTTGCAAGTACAGTCTCCTCTCTCTCTCTCTCTCTCTCTCTCTCTCTCTCTCTCCCCTCCCCCCTCTCTCTGCTACAAACTGAGGTCAACTTACTTTGAGCAAGATAATCGAACTTTATAAAAATCAAATATCTACCAAGGTTGCTGTTGGTAGCATAAACAACAACAACACGACTCATATCTACTATTACCAATTGCCATCGCGGAAGCACCAACGCGATTAATTTTACTAAAATGGGTCTATCGTACATCTGCACGCTGTGCATGCGTACATGTCAACGTGTTACAAAAAGTTAGTACGACTTTCGGTTTTGAATCTATGACTTTCTAAAACATTCGTCTAATTAGTTGTTCTTTTGTAGAATCTGTGGTGGTATACTGTATTGTACATCGTAGCGGATCTGTTTCATGCATGTACACCTAGACCTTGCACTACATGGGACGTATCCATATCTGTAAACATTCAACGGGAGATTAACTCATTTTACAGTGGTAAGTCTTATAATAGTTAAAATCCTTCGAGAATATAAATGGGTCTCTTAGGAGCCAAGAAAGGCGACTAAAGAGTTCAGCAAGTGCATTTTTTTATTTGCCCAGGCTGAATCAGCCTATGAGGAGAAAAAAGGTGCTGGTAAGGGCCAACGTCACGGCCATCCCGACGAGGGTGTTCGGCTTTCAAAAAGGCCATCGCTCGTTTAGACGAAGAAACAAAGCTGGCTTTATGAGCGCACTGGGAACAGCGCTTAACAGCTAACGCATTCTTTTTTGCTGCTGATGGCATTAACCACCACAAAAAGGCTCAAGACACACTCTATATACTGCAGTAGGACACGAGGTATTCGCACGAATGCTAGCAGCGGTACCAGCTAAAAAAACAAACGTCACTTGGGGCCGAATTTAAGGGTAACTTTTTGAATGACCCGAAAACGTTCTCGACAGCCACTTCGGTTTGCTACAGCCAAACAATAGATATAGCGCTGTTTTTTTGGACGAAAAAAGAAAGAACGCATCTGCTTGGCTATCTTGCGCTCCCATTGGTAAAGCGCGCGATATCTATTCGTTCATGGGCATACTAGCTCACATACGAACCTCATAAGAAGAAAAATAAAAGTTGCTATATATACACATATATATATATATATACATATATATATATATATATATATGTGTGTGTGTGTGTGTGTGTGTGTGAGGGACCGTTACACGCTTTATTACTGGATACATGTATCTCCAACTCAAGATTACATTGGGGAGCTCGTGTCGTCTTTATACTGTATAGACTTATAAATTTTATTATTGTATGTACAATTCATCATCTTTTTTTTTCTGATGACTGTAATGATGATTAGTACAACAACCAGTATTATTATATAACGTGTTTCTAATATGCAAAGGCCAAACCGGCTCACCCAATCATTTGGTTCAGTCATTTCGGCGGACGTTCATTTCTTGCCACAAATGCGCTATCATCGTCACAGCTGTTCTCGCTGATAGAGACTGTCGACCCGAAACTCTCATCTGAAAGTTCTACGACGCTTGGTAGACTCGGCCGGATTACTACACTCACCTAATTTTTTTAGATATTGAAAAATATGATATTATTTTAGGGGTATTGGATTCAAATCCTACTTTATCTATTTTTTCTTATCTATCTACCGATTATTATTGCTAGATAATCATACAAGCTAACCAAGTTGACCTGCTGAGATGTCGATAGGTATTTCAATACAAATATGTTTTAAGCATTCATAGTGAAAAATGCACTTTTATTTTTTAAACAGACGTGTATAAAGTTTTTCTTTTTTTTCGTTTTCTACTAACGGATCTGCAAATGTCCCTCGATCGGGTGTTCAGTACCTTTAGTGCGACTGCACAGTGTGGCGATTCGAAACCGTTGTCGGATATTTCGAACGCTCGCAACTTCGAGTGAGTGAGAGAGTCAAAATCTGAGAAGATATACAAAGCGTAAGAGAGAGAGAAACATATGGGGAATACCTATGCGTGTATGGACATATATACCTTTCGCGATGAAACAGATTGAGCGGATGAAGCTGACTTTTCCTGTTTATTGATATGGTGCTGTTTTAATCCAAAGTAAATGCTCGTCCCGAGACACAGCATCCCCCCCAGCGTAAGGCAGAGCCCAGGTCCAACGAGTAGCGGAGGCCCGAGCATCGCTCCCATAGATAACGTAACAGAACCCATCGTAACAACGATTAGGCCGAGGCAAAGTAGCAGCACGCGTAAAGTACTACTCTGCTTGAGATCTTTCTGAAAGATATTCATCAACACAAAATCGTAGGGATGCAGCTCTCCATGATAGAAATCTAAAAAATGGAATATTAATGTTTGCTTTTCTCTCCTGGGGTCGCTCTTGTACAGCGATACTTGTCGACTCTTTGATCACATGTCGTCATAAAATTATGTTACTATCATGCGTACGACATTAGCAACAAGTTCCTATAGAGGATTTATTGGATGGTTGATTTTTAAAAAAGTAAAGCTTGTTCTTAAGATTCAATTTGCTATACCAAAATAGAACCGTGATAAACAAATTGCAATATTTATAGCCGGCCAAATAAGCAGAAAGATTATATTCACATGAGCAAGATGAGAGTCACGGGTTAGATTGCTTAAGTAAGACAGGAATCCATCACCGTTAGGGGTATCCGTAAGGATCCAAATTAGGACTATTTTATCCCTACACAATGTAAAGATTCGCATTGCGAGCGAACATGTTGTTGCCATTTTGTCCTGACTCCCTATTAGGTCCATTTACAGCCTAGGTCCATTCGCCTATCGCTTGGTTCACTATCTTATACTATCGTATTCATTCGGCTTTTTTATTCGTTTGTCTATCTGTCATCAGCATCGTCATCGTCATCATCATCATCACTGGCTCTTTTATGCAGACGAACTGTCCAAGGCAAACTCGTCTCCGCCAGTGATGGCAGCAGCCAATAGTCCGATCCCTTTGGTAAAGGATGGTGCCAGCGGCGTATACGGCTGCGTCGTTCTTCACTCGCACCGATCACAAGATAGCCCTTTACAGCAGGGTAGCCACGATCGAGCTTCGTCATGAAAGTGGGAATACACCAGGAGAATTCCCCTACAGTTTTGTTCGTAGTCTCCAACGATAGTAGTAGAGAATGTTTATTTTGCCAAAACATCTAAACTGTCCCCGGTCGAATATGATAGCGACACAGCGAAGGAACGAAGACCACCTTCCGCTTCTACCGCTACGTACAGCCGCGATTGCATAAAACATAGAGAATGGGTCGCTAGGGTTCGGTCGGAGGGTCGGGCGGTAGTTGGGTCCGTATCTATCGCCTACTGGAATACGCGAAGGACCAAGCAAAGGGGCCATTGTAGTCGCAGCAGGCGGGCCGAGCTAGCGGACGAGAGTGGAGGAGAAAAAAAAATTGGGATAAGGTTGACGCAGTCAAGGCTAACCAATGCTTCTTCTCTGTGAGGTCAGTTTCCCCTGAGGCTGATGTTCGTATTGTTCTCAAATAGATGAGATGGAAAGACAACATTCAATAGACGTGCTCCGCTTTTCTCGAACATCTCAATTGTCAAATGTCGAAACTCAAAGTAACCGGGCATATATGGCCGTTCACCCCAGATGCTACTCACCACTAGTTTCTGCAAGAAAACAGTATACATATGAAAAAAAAAAAAAAAAAAAACAAAGAAACTTGATTTTCCACGTTTTCACGATGACTCTTCGTTGTCCAGCCGATTCCGATTAAACAACGTAAAATATATTACTATAAGTGTAAAAAATTATGATAACACTGGTGTTAGTTCAACGAAATACAATATGATCACTATTTGTGCTCGGATTTTGATGTAGGAACGTTACTACTTAGAACGTTAGACAGAAGAACTAGGACGGAGGATTGATCGATGAATTGAATGATTATTCTCGCCTAAAATGTATTATCGCTCTTGCCTCAATTTAAATTCATTACCTCCTTGCTCAGCAATTATGAGCTATGGAGTTGGCCTAGAATTGTGGCTAATATATTAGGCCAACTATGCGACCCGCTTCAACTTGAATTTGTCCTATGCAGTACCAAACTGTGTTGACACTAGCTTCGATTAGCTCGAGTGATAAAACGTCTAGTTTACGTGTCAGATTAAAAAAAGTATGCATTTATTACCTTGCAAACGTGCGATTTTACCACTCATGTTTCTAGCATCGATTGAAGGTATTACCTCTTCTACTTTAGGCAGGTTTAAAAGATGACGCCTGCAAATCTAAATGAGTTAGTCCGTTTAAAGGTTTTAGATCTCAGTAGCGAGTTGTAGTAGCAGCAGTGAGAGTCTAACATCGTCTCGCTTCATATCGCAGACTTTTGGCACGAGTAGCTTCGTATGTAAGCATATTTAGCCACTCACGAAGTTATCTACAGTTTTCTACACGACAATCATTCCTACCTTAAGCAGATGTGCTCGCTCGGCGCTCGAATACATGGCCTATTTAACCACCTCTATCGCACTGTTTTCACATCACCAGCCGAAATTTAGTTGTTTTCTTTTCGTCTTCTATTCCATAAACGCCACTAGATATCCGGGTGTACAGATTGAGCCCCACACACTTGAACTTTTCAATGGTGGTTTCCCGATTGGACAGTCGGAGATTACTTGACATGTGCTGATAGCTAGAGGATGCGAGAAATCGATTGTTTCTTGTTGGCTGAGGGCGAGGGAAGCCATCGTAGAACGCACAAGCGCAGAGTGTGACGAGACCTGCCTGCGCTACAAAGCGACACGGAGATTAGCTAGAGAGAAGAGCAACGGATGACCGACCCTAACATATCTTCCAGTGGTTCGCTCTGGACCTATAATACTTCACTGTTATTCAGTGCGCATATACGAGCGATTTGAAACTAGCATACCCACTGTCCGGTTGGCTGTATGGCTTATTCCAATAGATAAAACTAAGACGAAGCCCCATGAAAACGATTATTTATTACAGCTTTTGCTGTTCTACGGTATACTCAGCCGCGTATTGTGCCCATCGTTAATCGGCCAACTGCATTCGTTCACTCATTAATTGCCCCGGGTGATTAGGTGCTATTACAGAAGTGGCACCGATTAACGTAGCGCATGGCCTCACCGTAATTTTGGTAATTATATTAATTGCAGCCGGAAGTCTTCTTCGCATCTAATGGAAGACCTTCTTCGAGTTGCCCTAGCGCCCTTAGGGGAGCCCGAATAACAGGTACAGGCGGGCCAAATTCTGTGTAGGCTGTATTCAGACGCGACAGTCTTCGAAAAGCTGCGTGAGCTCCCTTAGTCCCAAACTGCAGCCTCTCGGGTCAAGAGGCAATTTAGGAAAGGGCCAAGAGTTCTTCAGTTATCATTACTATCACAGGTTGCCGACCGATCGGCCGCAGCACTAGAGAATGCAGTCCTTCCTTACCCGTTCCCGTACCGTACAGACACATCCGTGCGGCTCCTCTTTCCCCCGGTTTGCCGCTCTTTATCTTTCGCAGTTAGGCAACGTGTCGCGCACGACTTTTCAACGGTCTACTCTGTCGTAGATGAATCCACAGCAGCAGTGCCACATGCGAACAATGTTCAATCAGTGATCCTTTCAACTTGTTTCTGCTCATTGATTCGACAATAATAGGATGGCTTTCCGTGTCGTGTGTGTATAGGCGATTGTCTTTGTCACCTAGGGAAGCCAAAATATTTAATGTGACATGAAAATGAATACATTTTATCAGGAGATCCAACCACTATAGGAGCTTACACCTTTCCTAAACTAAAAAACGGTCTAGTTAAATCCCTCTTTGAAAAAGCTAGGCTCATCAAAATGGAACTTGACTATCAAGCCGATAGACATTAATTTTCTATTCTATGATTTTTTTGTGTTTGTTATTTTAACGATTCGGCTTGATGTATAGAAATTTAACATGTATGCATATTTACAAGCTATCTATTTCCCATCCACAACGATGATTAAATAATATCTGACACGTAGCGTTCACTATGCAAGGCGATCTATGTAATTGTGATATCATTCAGAGCAGCTCGCAGAGTTCCCCATGTAAAATTACCACCTCTGATAGATGTGCCTGCAAAACATGTGGCACAATTGCGCCACCTTTACCCATAACGACTTTTTTGACTTGAGTTATTCGAAGAGAGACTTCCCTTTACTTACATATTAGACAAAAATATGTAGCCAACACGTATTTTAACCACAATATCTAGGATCATGGGATTTTTGCCATGTTAAACCTAAGTGATGTAACGCTATTAGATGTTAAGAAGGCTGCGTTGAGCATTTAAACTCGAATTTCGTTGAAAATACTATATATATATATATATATATCTTGAGTCTAAACAGCAGAGGCATTCGCCATCGAATATAAAACAGGCACGTAAAAAGGCACATCGTTACGGTAATACGCACTAATATAACTACTGTATAAACGGGCCTAGTACATCGTCAGGGCATGCTGGCATTCTGCAGTAGCTCCTCGTCATCCTCTATGATATTCTCGTTTGCTTTGAACCTTTACCCGGCAAAGATATAGAGCAGCGTCAAGATACTAATCAGTGTATCTTCAAGAAGCGACGAGTAAAATTATGCCGAATATGTAGAAGCGATACGTGAGTGATCAAGGCGACGATGCTTTGATGAGTCATCATATAATAATTCTCAGAGTCTCATAAGGTCAAAATGTGATTAACTAATTTATGGATCTCTTCCGTGGATGAGTTGGTCGACCTATGCTGGAAAGCTTTATAGAAAAAAACAAAAAAAAAAAAAAAAAAAAAAAAAAAAAAAGAAAGAAAAACACTTGATCTAACACCCCGGATCCTAACAGTCTTGAAATCAAAATTTGAGAATACAGTTGTCTCTAATTGATGAGCCAGACGATGCGAACTCACATATATTTACTTCGAGGAAGATTAAGTGATCCATAGAACGAAAGGATTGCGGTCGTCATCTGGGAATTGTATGAAATAGAATGAAAGGGCAGATTCTGCGATTGATGCAAAGGCGATTGCGCGAGCTTCTAGTCGAGTCGACAGCGCTCTACTGTTTACTTCACTATACAACAACAAAAAATAATTTACTGTTAAAAAAGTTCAACATACCTCTTCATAGATGTTATTACTAATCAGTGTTATGCGTCAATTTACCGAGTATGCCTTGTTGACGCTTACAGCTTTGACGCGAACGAAACTCGAAGCTGAAAGTTGTCCTATTTCCAAGATAAGTTTACAGTTATCATTTGCATAGGTTTGGAATATATTTCCCTCTTAGGCCTTTATGGCTCTCTGAAAAGGATCCAACAGGAGCACATGAATCGAATACGAGTGCCTACGGCCGTAGGTCACCCCTCCTGAAAAAGTAATTTCTAAACACACTTCATCATCGATAACAACAAGGTCCAATGATGGCTGTTGTAATATATGATGATGGCCTTGTTTGTAGATGTATGCTTCGAATCCGCACATGATTTTCAATCTAGGTGATGGGAGTCGGCCAGGCACGAGTGACTGGGGCGGCCATAGGAGCTGTCATCACGAGGCAGGACAACGGTACTGATGAATATGAAAAATGGAGCAAATGATCACGAAGGCTACAGTCAAACTTGTTTCGCCATAACAATAGATGGTTGCTTTACCTTATTGATTAATAAGGTTGTGTTAGAAAACATATCTCATGTATTGCATAATAAGGTTAAGGTTCAATGCAAGCTAACAGGCAACCATCTCTTCCTATATATGGACACGTATTTGGGTCTAGTCGAGGTCTCTTTCGTATTTTCTAAAATGTTTCGAATGTCCCCAGCAAACTTTTAGATGCACTTCATCCAAATACATCTTGATGGTGAACTTGATCGAGCTAGTTGAAACCGGGATAATGAACGCATAGAGAAGTTAATGAAAGAAGTTGATGTAGAACCAAGTCAATGATTTCATAACACATATAGTCCATTAAATGAACGCGACGAAGCGAGCAGGGGTGACCAATCGTTTTCCCTTAAAGAAGATATGAACATCACTGTCTGCTCCGTCCAGCCGTAATGTAGCATAGCGATGCGCTTATATAAAAATACAATTAAAGCTGGCGTACGGTTCCGTGTGACAGTACAAGCTACCGTAGTAGGATTAGAATGTTCTGTATTGTCAAGACCGATTAAAGACGGCAAAAACATAGAGAAACGTCCCGCGTATGACGAACGAATTAAGAATAAATAGTGCTGTTATATAGGCTTCCAGTTGAATAAGCTGTCACTGCTGCCACTGCCAATAGAAGTTGCTCAACGGCTGGCGAAATGGCAGCCTTCTAAATTCGTACTACAGCCAACACGCCCAAAACAAGTGGCATTTTTAGGTATACATACGATCTATATTGACAGTGCGTCACGGTTCGTTCTCGGAAGACAGGCCAAACCGCAATTTTTGAGCACTAGCTTTTCTAGACAAACTAGGAGACATAGTAAAGCAAATATCGCGTGTGAATAAAAAAAAAAAAAAAAAAAAAACAAGAAGCTGGTGTTGAGCTAGAGCGCAGCCACATACTGACATGTTTTGGTACTAGCCATCCCACGAGAAGTCATTCAGTGGTAGCACTACTCATCTCTACCGTTGGGTTCCAATAGGGTTGTTCTATAAATGCGCCCCAGGCAACAGTTAGGCAAAGGCGCATGCAAGATATTGTACGATATGAATGACTGTGGTGTTCTGCCGCCGGATTAGCACAGTAGGACTGCAGGATACCTAAAACTGGCCGATTTCGAGCAGGTCACAGTTGGGGATCAACGACTTTAGAACGAGATTTATCAAAGCTCAATGCGGCCGATGCAGTCAAAGCCGATGAATTGAAATCTGTTAGCCCGCTAAGAATGCAATCGCAGATGAATGAACCTGCAAATTCTGATTCTCTCAATAAATAGCTTCAACACATGAATACAAATAGGGAAGCGTACGATAGACTGTTTAAAATAGTAATAAGGATAAAATGTTTCGGCCGGCACCGTTGTTAGGCGCTCCGTCAGACAGCTGACTTCGACCATAAAACACAGTGTGCCCACGTGTGAAATCGAGCGCCGACCACTACGTGTCCTTCAAATTTAGCACGTACACATACTACCCGCTGCCCCATCGCCGGGACACGCGAACCACCTGACAACAGTGAACTAAACATGGTTGATCAAGAACAACTGTATGAAGTACGTAACGCTCGAAATGATGAAAACTAGAAGATTCCTATCGCATTTCGTTGGTCTGTCTTCGATCTTGTCGGTGGGCAACGGTAGCGAACCAAGAAAGCGGCTGGATAAAAAGATGTAGTTGTTATGGGAAGCCGAGTGAATATGGCTTTTTTTTTATTTTTTTTTTTTATCGCTGACAGACAAAAAAGGATAGGCGAACAGATACCAAGCTTGAACGGCCCTCGAAAGCAAAACATATAGCATCTGGTATAAACTTGTTCGAAGTGAAGTTGAAAAAAATTAATTCCGCTGATTATGTTGCTATGGGGTAATCTGCTGTCAAAACCCATAATCGCAGTGCAGCATAGACGCTTCCCAAGGCCTTGGACCGGTCCAGGGAAGCAAAAAAAACCAACAGAGCACTTTGATGCGGCAATATGTGCACTGGCCGGCCCAGGGCAGCCGAGAAACAAGCCGTTTGACACATGGCGCAGAGTCTGCTGAAGTAACTTGTAAGGTAATTAGGACAGCCATTTACGATGATATATCCTTTGTTTCCGGTGGAGAAGAGATAACTTTGAATGTGTCCTATAATGTATGAATTTTTAAGTTCATATAGTAATGCCGACATGACTGACGACGTGGATTATGACCGTGTATCTAAAGAACACCTATTGTGAGAATGATGGACATACAGCCAACATGTACTGAGTCCTACCGTTAGGTTGTTGTATGTTCTTTTGTCGTACTTAATGTCGACAGTAACTTAGGTAGCGCAAGGCATAGCTTGCTTCGCTAGCCGGCGCCCGTTAGGGCACGTAGTCCTATGGGCCTTTTCAGTTAATTATGATATTTAGGTACGCAGTGCGTTTCAACTCCATTTAATGTCATATCAGGCATGTTCTTAAACCGCCCAGTCAGGACGTTTGACAGGTAGTTTGAGCGCGTCGTTACCGACATCAGAAATCTTGAGGTAGGCGGTCGATGAATTGAAATGCGCAAAATGTGATACGTCAGCCATATTTAGAAAGTGACCACCTACACAAATCAATGCTGTTCTGGTTAGGACCATTAATATTCGTTTAAAGGTATTGAAGTTAGTAAAGGCCGTTGTTAGGAAAACCTTCACAGTTTAACATTGGTCCAATTAGATCGAGCCAGTGTTGATACGCCCGAAAAATGTGAGCTGCATCAAGATTTGTGTATTCTAGCACTGAGCAGACAAAAGCTACGGGAACCCACGAGACGGAAGAGCGGTGGATTTGTCCTACTGGTCTCATGTTTAGGCCCAGCTTTGTTCGGCTGTATGCCCTGTTAGTGGGTTGAGAATGTTTATGCCGCTGCCTATTGACGTTCAGTACCACAGGCAATCAATAGCAGAAATGAACTATTGAAGAAATAGTTTCCGAGCAATCGATTAATTCTCCTTTATTTTACCGATGCCCCCTTGACCAGCTTTTTTTTTTCAAATCTTATTCTTTATTTTTATTACTCCTATAATCTGCGACCATAACGTAATTAAATATGTGGATGGCACTATGATAGATCTTTCATGTCCATTACATAATTACCTACAATATTGAACTCAGCTAGCCGGCATCAAACTATCGTGACATGAAAAATAAGACCGCTTTGCTTATCTCATGGTGTTCGACAGGAGAATCAGACATGGAATTAAGTAACTATCTACAAATGAACATGTAATCCGAATATTATTAAGTTTTAAGTTGCAAGTAGCTCTTGGCAGGTATATTGTATTGATAAGCATGATCCGAACGATTGCTCGCGAAAGCTGTGCATTAATCGAGTATAGAGTAGAATCAGATCAAATGGAAATGCGTACGTAGAGGTGGCTGGCCTGTAAGTGTGAGTCTCTCAACTCACCCAAGATGAAAAAACGATTATAGGTTAAGTTAAGTAGATGTCTTCCTGGCCCTTGTCTACGGCGCTTCCTGTTAATAACAAAACTGGGGCAATATTATTTCTAGAAAATTAAGAATAACACTGCATTAATGTGACCGAAACATAATTCGACTAGAACTTGTAAAAAAAAAGAAAAAATTTTACTTTGCTATTTTACAGAGTTACGTCACTTACATCCGCGTCATCCCGTCATGATATCTATAACCCGGTTGCTGTTCTTTGCATTATTGGCTCTATTCTAGTTTTTTCTTTTTTTTTTTTTTGCAACTAAGATCTGCATTGAAATCGATAAGCGGCGTCGTTTCATTGCTAGTCCTTCACGTTACGCTGCTGTAACAGCGTAACTTACTGTTTCGAGCCAACTGCAGATTAGATGGCGGGATGCGAATGGTGTTAAAAAAGCTTTTTGTTTATAGCGTAGGTTTGGAATTATAGTACTGTCGTGTGTTTAACCCTCTGGCGTCGGACAGGCACAGAGGGCGTAGCTATTGTACAATCACTTGAAACATTGACTGTTTATCGTATGAAATATATTTGATCAGACGCGCTATGACCCAAGTAACGTATAATAAGTGGATTGGAGTGGTAACTATTGTCTTTTGGCCGCAAGATATTAAATGTATATAATACAACTATAAGTGCATAGATTTATATCCGTAGCATTGCCTTAGGGCATACACGTAACCACCTCTATGCATTTAGTGCAAATAAATATTTCGGGTTTTACGTTCAACGCTGCTCACAGCAAGAAGCGAAGTGTATATATGACCGTGTTCGAGCTTAGATTACCATATGTGTTCTCAAGCCTAGAGGGCAAACACGTTATTTATTGTACGTTATATATACAGAAAAATTCAAAGAGGATGGTCGTCGCGGAAGACGTACGTTCATCCGGTGCTCTTAAAACAAGAAAAAAAATAAAGCCAGTTCTTTGTAGAATCAGACCGCAGACACGGCAGGAACAGGAGATCCGTTTTCGGAATGCGAGACAGAAGCAATGATTGTCCAATGTTCTGAAGACCCGTAAGTGCGATTTTTGTTCCTTCATTTTATCTCTGGCTTCCTGATGTCGACGGTTTGCCAGTCTTCAAGGGACTTCAAAAGGAAGTACTCGAGGAAGGCTCCCATACGAACACGCGAAGGATCCACAATAAAAAGTAATCCAAAGGAGCTAAAAACTCATTAATAGAACGCAATAAGACACATCTAATGATACCCGTGTTTCGCTTTAGCATGTAAGCTTTATCTTCTGGATCCGCGCGTAGCGCAAAGCTAATCATACTTCGTTTCGAAAATGTAAAAGCTAACAAAATTTCTTACTTTTCTACTCTTTAAAACAGTTTGAAGCATTAATCATCCGATGGTCTCCGTGTCTCTCTAATCTTCGCTGGTAATACGGAACTCAGTTGGAGGACGACGACAAGATGGGGAGAGAGATACATATTTTGGCAAAAAAAAAAACGGGCATCCAACGCAAAAACGCCAATTAAAGCTTTGGATCTAAATTTCTGAGCGTTTAAGTTTATACCGAATTGCTAAACGTCTTAGCAATTTAGATTTAGTTAAATTTACCTGAGCAAAACTTCAAGCGAGCGAATCTGTACCATATATTTCTTAAATAGTATGGTGTTGGCTTATACTAAAAGATCATTCGTCAATGTTTCAGTGGCCCAATGGACCTCTTGATTGAAGCGGCTGACACCTCAGTTGAGATTTCTCTATGAACACCTGCCGAAAGCTCCATCGATATTCCTCGCTCTTTTTATGTAAATGCAGCTTATACATAAACGGCATCCATTTGCTTCTAATTTATCCCAAACACCCTGTATATTTATCTACAAATGCATGTTGCATTTATATATACGTTCGTTCATTTATCATTGGGTTTAGAATAGAGTGGATGGGCAAGGGCCAAGAAGCATAGAGACACTGTCAAGCGTTCAGTTGTAGAAGTAAAAAGAAGCAGTGGAACTTTCATGAACGGATTACTTACTACCTATGAGATGGAAGTATAGCGAGTGAAAATTTGAAATGAGTGGACCAAATAATGTGCCCAATCTATTGATAGCACCCGAAAAAAAAGATCGGTAGATAGTTTATAAAACCGAGTGGCAACCCTCGTTTCAGTAGGGTGATAGCTGTCTAGATGAGAGAACAGCTCTGAGGTAACTCCTTTTTCGTAAGTTCTGTAACCTGTAACAAAAAAATACGTTGGATGAAACAGGCACTGCTACGCTCTGACGTCTAGTTAAAAATACCGGGTGAATTTTGCCGTTCGGCGTTATTAACTGTTCGTTTTTGTATGTTTTGGTCTGGTACTCACCTTTTCAGCTCCGTTGATAGCGGCGCTCCGGCCAATTACTGAAGGTAATTATCATTCAGATTTGCCATGCATATATATATATATATATATATATATATATATATATATATAGTGTCCAGCAATTCTGTAATATTGGATAAATAAATTAATTTATAGAAATTCATTTTATAAAAGTCTACGAGAACTTGCCCAAGATCAACATGTTTCTCAATTACCTACCGAAATTGTTGACGCAGAGCCAGCCTCGGCTTGGCGGATTAACTTCGAGCCTGCATTCAGCCAAACAATAGGTAGCCTTAGCTAAATATGAGCAGCACCAGGATGTCTATTTGAATCTCAAAATGGTGCCAATTTGTCGCGTAGGTGAGAATTAATTATTCAACGAGACCCTTCTGAAATACCTACCATGCCGATTTTGATTTATTGTCAAGACGGAAAACCGTTCAATTCATTACTAAAACGTTTATGCCTTCTGTTGGGGGCATAAACTTTCAGTGAAAGATAAAACACTTGATAAAACACGATTTCAGGACTAATGCTGCTCCTCGCATTGCCGGTAAAAAATAACACACAGTTTGCCTGTTTTACAAGACCTTATCACAGAAGCCCCTGTCTGTCTGGGTGTTAGACACCGTTTAATTGACTATTTCAATGAGAACGATACTAAATGTTTTTCCAAAATGCGTAATGCATATGAATGAAGTACTATTACTGTAATTTAGGATAAATCTAATATTGTGGCCTAGTAAGCGAAGCTGTCAAGCTGCAACCTCATCTTTATTGCCATTCTCTGTGCGCACGGTGCAGCCACCTGAACACTAGCGTAACTTATATTGCCCCTTTTAGGTGCTAGTTTCCCATTAAGCACTTATCAGAAAGGTAAGGGCTTCTGCACGCAGCCGTGTTTCAAGTTTTTACAATATTTTCATATTTCTTTATACCACAATTAGGTCTAACGTGATTTGCTAGTAACGTGAAAATTCTCGTTAGGCATGTGCGTGCCTGTGGATCATACTTAGCAAAACTACTCCTTACGTTCAAAAAACAGCAAAAATATTTTTTTTTTTTTTTTGTTTACCCATGGAATGGATTTAGCTAGCTACTAGGATATCATTCAAATGTCCACATACCCGAAAATAGCCATCTGTTAAAAGTACATGATTCACGAATGCAGCAACACAGAAAATCGGATTTTGCACAGATATTTTTAGACACGTACATTCAACATAAAAAAAAAAATCAATGGCAGGTGGCTCTGGTCGATGGATTATAATATTATCACGTGTGCCTTTCCAATTATCTAATTAAAGTAGCACGCATGGTAGTAACGTCTCGCTAAAGAGCGGTATAATGAATAACCGTGACGAAATTATCGTCATGTGTTATAAAATTGTCAATAGAAAAAAAGATTATGAACTAATACGCGGGAGAAGATGGAGCGTGTAAGTCGTAATGTGGCCTTATACAGGTTGATGACGTTCTTTTTCCTCTGAGGATGTTGAGTAACAAAGATACGTTGGTCATTAACAGAAACGTGAACGCAGGTGGATTAGAGAAAGTTCAGCAGTAAGCCGAAAGGGAAGCTCACTTCCAAACACGAGAACGACCAGAGCGTGTTATTCGCGCGCTCTCAAAAACAAAACTGTTGAAGATGAGGAGCTACTACTTACTATTGGTGTTAACAAAGAAGAAGAGCAGCTGGTCTCGTGTCTTGTGGGTTGGCGCCAGCTGCTGAAATAGAAGAATGGGGCAAAGACCCACCTGGCTGGCTGAACATTGTTATGCGTGTTCGATTAATAGAGTCGCGCGTCGCAATGCTCGGTTAGCTGGGACGGTTCTTGGCAGCTCCGATGCCCCCTTTTTCGGTAGAAGCCCGTTTCGTCTCAAACCCAACTACGAACGTACAGCTGCTGGTTGATAGGAGAAATTACTATACACATATATAGTTCATGAAAGCCAACGGAGACATTTACATATACATCCAAACGAGCAATCGAAAAGTAGTGAACGTTGTTAGGTACGACGTATGCAAAGGCTTTTCACATAAACCGAATTTAGCACAGAAAGTCCAGGCCAAAAAGTAATGCTTATTCTCTTACACCGCAGTCAGTACATTTAAGACACTTAACAAACCTGTTTTCATGGATCAGCCGCGATGACTTGTTTAAGTAGAACTATTATGTTTACGCCTTCTTCCGCGGTTCGTAAGAAATGTAGACTAATTCAGAAAAAAAGAAACAACAGATAACGAAAGCAATCTACAAGTGCGGACTTTTGGGAACATGTCCTTCTGCTCAGCTCATCCAAGGGGCGAAGTCTCAATCAATGAGAAACGCTTGAGTACGCATGTGCTCGCGTGTACAAAACAAAAGTCGTATCCTTAGACGCACTGGACGCTACGAACTACCATGTAGTCATGCTATATACGATATAGCAACACACGAGCTTTCTAAAATGTTATGATATTAAGCACTCTCACAATTTGGGCTACAAGCATTTTTGATTGTCAGCCGATAGATTGTTGAACTCTCTATTGAACTTCGCAATTGCCGTTACGAGCCTGACGTCCCACTCTGCCGTTGTAGTCATTGCCACCCCCCTCCAATTTAGATTTTCGAGAAAGAGCAGGAATTATACGAGCCGGTCGATGATGGAGAAATAGGGTATTCAAAGGTACACCCGGTCAATACTAAAGTAATAACCGGCTGCCCAGGGAGAATCTCGGCAGACTATTGCAAGGCCATGTTCTACGCGGAACACAGTAGGAGAAAGGCAGGGGGACCAGTTGCATTTCGTCTGTTTCTCAAAGGTGATTATTTAGTAGGCTCTGATGAAAACCATTTTAGATTTATTATAAGAAAAGCATGAACATTGCAGGCGGTATTTTACTGATCTTTAATAATCTTTCTCTACATGGAACACCTAGTTTTTCTAGCTTAAACGCGTTCCCTGTCCTTTATTCCCTTCGTGAAATGTTTATGGTCCTTTTTTCCAGATTTGCATGTCACGTCCGCCACATGCCCCGCTACTTCCACTTGCTCTTTTAAATTCAACCCGATTCGATAAAAACCACTTAACCACTGGGCAACAAGCCCACTCAAAAGTAACTGGGCACGGCATGCATAAATATATAAAAAGAACATGGCTAACGAGAATCTGGGCAGCGCGGGAGGTGTTACAAGACTTATCGCTGTCTCCTAGATCAAGGAACTAGTATCTACTGGCTTCTTGGGTGTCCGTTCCTGCTCTTCTTTCCTTTTCAATCTGCTGTGAAAAATGACAGAACTTTCTCCGGTCATTGCCAAAATATGTCAAACAGTATGTGTGTGCATATATATATATATATATATATAGGAAAAACTTGTTGAAAAGAGTATCATATAGTAGAATAATATGTTTTTAGGATTTATTCTGTTGGTATGATTGCTGCTGTTTATGCTCTATTGGGGATCAAACATTAATTTTACATTTTTTGAATACATTTGATTCACTGCATATAAAATTAAATGCTGTTTGTAATCTGCGGATGTTTGCTCAGTTGCTCTGCTGGTTCGTCAGCAATTTGTAATATGTGCAGAGAAACAACGGGGGCAAGCTGACTTGTGAAGCTGACTCAGTTCAACTCTCACCACTTTATTACCAATAACAATTCCACTATAAAACATATCCTTCTCTAGCGGCCATGTGCGTTGAATCTTTTGCTAACAAAAGCAAGTAGGACATATTGCCGGAAGAGAGGACGGTGCCTGGGATAGACAGCTGGCATAGAGTACGAATAAGTGTTCTAATATTTCAACGGTAAACAGTTACTTTTATGGCAACAGTTACTTTGGATTTTCACTCGAAAGCGATACAACAATTAAGCGAATATTGCTATAAACTGAATAGGTCCAGTCTGCCCATTTTGGGCGCATCGTCGACTTTGTCGAAGCTTTAACCTCTGAAACCTGAATATGTTTAGATATATCAAGTAACCTTTGTCGGAACGGACGATATGCGAACCCTGATCCTGAACAGCTCGCAGGGATTGTCAGGCAGAGAGAAAGCTAGATACGTAGGTCTCGATAGAACGGAGAGCAAAAAAGCACGCAGAAAGATTCGGTTATTGGCCAGAGTTAGGCATCCTTGTCAGGCGGCCGCCCTAACATGGTAGCGAAATCTCGACTACCCCTTAAAAAGACCGAGTCTCCATGCTCCCATCAACTCTCGCTCACTCTCTCTCTTCGGTCTCAGTCTCTCGATAAGCTGTTGCCGATTTGCAGACTGGTCCAGAACCCACCCTCGTAGCCTATCTGATGAGTGTAGAGTAAAGTCACCCTTTAGCATAGCTGGTCGCTAGAATGTCCTATCTGCTTTTGGGCAGCCATATCATCTTATCCGTTTCATAGTTGACGGCCCGATGCCTTCGCCTAACAACTAATCGGTATCGCTCGTATGCCCCACCGTGGCATCATGTCACGCGGAGCTGTTATTGGTTCCATAGTCGACTTGGTGTATTATCGAAATGACGACTACTAGGCTTTTTCTCCTCTGGCTAAAGAACATCACTACTCGTGCTCCGCACACTCCGTTAGACCTTATTTGATTCATATACACACGTCAACGCTTCAGGACCGAGAACTAAAAGCATGTGTATCTCAAGCGCATTTGCTTTTCCCCAGGGCTATTAAAAGATGTCGAAGCGGTGTCTTTTTTGTCATGACATATTCAGCGAGCGGTGGCCAGACCAACTTCTTTTATAAACTAGGACACACGGTGTTTGTCCTTTGCTATGTTCCCCCGAACAGCGCGTTGGTGCCGTCAGCGCTGGCCCCATTTTGGGCCAGCTTGGATCTATTACAGCGTCGGGATACACCAGTACTTCAAGAACTGCAAATCGTGCTAGATAACTTTGGAAAGATCGTCCCCTTCTCATCCCGTATTTTTGCCGCTTTCAGTACTTCAAACATCTCCAGGGGTCGAGTTTATTTAAGTCTGCAGAGACACTGACCCGGCAAATTCCATCAAGTTCGCATGGGGATCTCTTGAGAGCTCTTGGGAAATACACCATTTCTGTGTAAAAGTGAACGTAAAATTCAACGGTGAACGCTCATCGATGTGGGGGAAAAAACCAGGCGGCGAGAGTGATAGGGTCGACTATTGGCGCTGGTGACGTCGTCGTCATCTTCGCTGATCGAAATTCGTTTATGCTAGTGGCTAAGTGAGTGAGTTAACTGATGATTTGATGAATGTTAGTTGTTATTTACATACTGTTTGAATACAGCCGCTCCCGTTACTGACCCTGCCTTATTTCTCGCTCTATCCCTCACTATTCAGACATGCGCGGGCTATGCTTTGCAGAGTTCCTCACCAGATTAGAGGCTCAACACGCAGTAGCGGGCCTCACTACAGCTTCGATCGGTGCCGCTGTAGAGCCTCCGCTGGCGCCCTCTTTCTCCACGGTTAGCGCAGTCCTTGGTTTCTTGCCTTCGTCTTCTCTCCTCATTTCCTTTCCCCTTTTGGCGTTTGGGCTGATTTTTCGACACGTTGAGATGCCCTCCGCGTTCCAAATGGTGGGGGCTAAGAACAAGCAAGTTCGAGAACTGTGGAAGGAACTGTGGGAGAACATGGATAGATTAGACGCGACGTTCCTCTCCACCAACCCTGTTGTGCCTCGTTCCCTCCATCTTCTAGCTTGAAATGTCCTGCCATTATTCCGCTGGCAGCGTTGTACTCGCTCTGGAATATGCGAGTTTATTTGTGAATCAACTGGCTGGAACGATGATTTATCCAGCGCAGTTTGTAGACCGACCGTTCTGCTCTCGTTACTGATAGTACGGGCCAGGAAGGCAGGGAGTAGACAATTTTGGAACTTTCACAAGGCAGAGCAAGGTTTCTTGTTCTGTAAAAATGAAACACGTTCTAATTTGTCTAGAGAGTATATCGTAGTATAGAACTATTTGAGCAAGTCACTAACCAGCCGACAAAGTGCCTCATCTGCCCTTAACCGGAACCGGTTAGCCAGCTGCCATTCATTTATAAGAACATGCTTGTTACACGGGGAGAACTGCACGCATGGGAAGCCATTTCTTATTCATTTAATTGAAAAACTGTATTTAGATCCATAAATAGGAATTCCAGCACTATATCAGTGAGTAGTTCTGGGTACGTACACGAGACTATGCTTACATCCTTTTCATAATTAGCCGTAAGATTAGCTAGGATTTTGAAATTAGCTGTTGAATATCTATTAAGAGGTAAACATATTTATAGCACTTCTTTATTTATTATTATTTTTCATTAGCTGATGCTCAAAGATTATATATTGCCAGCAAATATTTTCTTAAGCCCTACATAACTGAATTCTGTTCGAATCACGGCGTGTTACGTTATGCTTAGGGGTCAAGGGTAGGCGCGGGATTAACTTGTGGCACTCATTCCTTGTCAGTATCAGATAGCCGTGAAAGCAAACCAGGATCTTGCATACGGCGCCGACTCTATAGCTAAAAGGTATAGGCTCATCTAACAAATATTCCTTCTTAGAAATGGTGGATCTTTGTCGAACTTGAAGAATCTACTGGAATGCGTTTTTAAATCGAAAATCGATTACCCACTTTGAGGTCAGCTAAAAGTTTTCACCTCACACGCCTGATCAACGAAGTAAAGCTTTTTTAATAGTATAAAACACAACCTTAAGCTAATTAAGAATTGAAAAGCGGAAAGGAAAACGTTAAAACAACGACTACTCTCAAAAAAATATTCAGGCTTTTCAATGAAGGAGGTTCAGGTAGTGAGTGATTTGAAATCAAACCAACTTTTGGACATTTACTTATGGAACTCTACTACCAATGGTTTTCACTCAGTAATTGTGGGTGTTCAACATCTGAAGTAGCAAAAAGTTACACAGTAAGCGAATAAAACTTTGAACTTCTCACGCCAGTGGCATGAACATATTAGTCCACATGGAATTTCAAGCCTATTAACTTATTTCTTATCTTAAATATTTTAAGGGATCATGGATACGTACTGCCTACCAGCCGTATCGTGGCGAGTAAACGCCATTTAATGAGAAATATAACAAATGCAAGACGAAAACTGCTGAATCGCGTGATGCTAGACAATGTGGAGCAATTTAGAGTTCGGAGCTCTATTGATGATTGAGATAGATCTGTAGATACTTCAGCTTAAGCGTCGACAGTCATGCTCAAATATAGTTAGGCAGAGAATCACAGATAGGTCAGCTGCTATTAGTCCTGTACTGCCAAGCCCTGCTGAAAAACATCCATTACTGGTTTTTTGAACCTGGTCAGATCCAAGACGTATTTCGTCTCTGCGTACCAATGAAGGGTACCGCACAGGTGCGTTGGGATATTTGGGTTATCCTTGGTGGAACCATCTAAGAAAACTGGGCGGAAAGAAGAGAAAAAAGCGTCCATGCTAACGAAAGCTAGCCGATGCTGCTGGAAGTAAAGAAGCAGGCTGAGGTCTGTAGGGTTATGAATGAAGCGTGCAAGTGATCGAGGTTAGATAATTTCCCAGGAGAGCTGTCTACTCTCACAAATAAATAAAGCGCAATCACAGTTAACTCGCTCGTTGGGAACTGTTACTAACCCACTCCGAGGGTTATCTGGTATTAAACCCCCATTGATATTAAGACCCACAAGAACACACACACACACACACACACTACAGAAAAAAGGCCTGACGTGGCTGATTTTACCACCGAAGCCTATTTTTACGGAATTATATAGCCACAATGATATGTTCGATCTCATGAAAGATATTATTTTTGCCACGTGTAGTGCGGCGTAATACGCACAGCGAGTTATCTGTATCATGATGCAGAAGGGTTTTCGGCTTGGGAAGCAGTTGTCATGAGAGATTTCCCGGGTCAAGGCCTTCCACCATAATCCTCTCGCGAAACGAATAATTAATATTGGCGAATTCAGTAATATACATGAGATTGATGTACATCGCCAACAACGCTTTTCTATTCTACTAAAGCCGAAGTTGACTTCCAACAATGACGCAAACATGGATGTTTTTTTTTTAACTATTTTGAAGCGGAACGACAGGCAGAAAACTTAGAGCATTATTGATGTCTGCTTAGTTTCTAAAGTTTGGCGAGCACCAGTGTCGATGGTAGTTCGCAAACGCAGTTTCATTTAACCCGTAGCCGGCGGCAGCCGGTCTTCTTGTTGCGGAACTCCTCTTCCTCTAACTTTCCGTACGTCGTGTGTGCTCATTGGGAACAAACGTAAGCACACGTACCTTCAGTATGCGTCACGGCCGCCATTAGCCTTACCACGACACGCAGATATAGCATTGCAACGTCGCGATGGTAACAGCAGTCGCAGCGGCAACGCATACCCGTGGCGTGCGCTCAGTTCCTCAGGATGATGATTTTCCAGCTGCTCAGTGTTCAGTTACGCTCCCCTGTTAGATGTCCGCAGTCACGTTACAGTGAGATGCATAAGTGCTTAAGTTCTGGTTTGTGATAGATTGGAAGATTTGCACAGAAAGTACAGAGACACAGAAGTTGAGGGAAAGAAACTATCATTTTTTTGGGAACAGCATTTGTACCAGCAAAGTCATCTATTATTAACAACTTAGTGTTGTTATGGTTATGAAATTTGTGTATGCACAGCGTCTTTGTCGTCTAGGACAAGTCGGTTTGCCTCGTTTCCTAATCGCCCCTTGTGCCTTAATCGTTTCTTTATATCAGTTCGCCTCGCAATTTCGTTTGATCTCTGTAGGCTATAGCACACTTGCCTTGCATATGGACTTCATGCAGTTGGATCGTACGTATTTCTATGCGTTTAACTACGGATGACGTACTGGGTCATCCGACTACTCGTGATTGCTTAACAACAAAATCCTCTGTACAACAATTCAGCTCTGTATTAGTTGCACATGCTTCAATCGCCCAGATCCTAATTGTTTCGTTCAAACAAATCCCCGTCGGATTGAATTCAAATATACCATTGCTTCTTATTGATCCTTTAAAAAAATGATTGACCTTTGCCACAGAAGTAAACCCGAGGCCTACCCTTGTTTTTTTTCCCGATTGTTTAGGTCGTTTCAAGCGTTGTTTTGTTTCCTTTCTAGGCTAGAGCCAATAGATGATACAAGAGTTGAGGCAATACACACATTGTGCTCGTTTGCAGATACATTTACAACTGACAGCGATGTCTCAACTGGTCGGTGCATCATCGTGGTGAATAACCCACGACTTGATCTCTCACAATTTTAGCGCACAAGACTTACGCATTTTTTTGAGATTTCATAATAATAGTACAATGCTCTAGTTGCAGCGTTCGGCATAAATAATAATGCATATATATTTAGGTAAATACCGACAGCCAAAGAAATACGATGAAGATAAGTTGAATTATTAGCCTAGATTTTCCACCTTTCTTATCTGGTCTCCTTTTGAATCGATGCGCAGAAGATGATAAGTTTGTCTTCACGTGATATCCGTCAGCCACATCGCGTTACCCCTGAACCTGTAGTACCGCGTTATATCAAATCCTTTGAATGCGTTGCAATGTTCCTGAGACAATTGTTAATGGCTCTGCATTTGCTCGAAATTTAGATCATTCGGTATGTAGGCACTCTTTTCCTCAAATGATCTTTTAAAATCTTCCGACACAACGATATATAACCCTTCTTCAAGCTGCCTAAACCTAATTCGGTAACCTGGGTTTTCACGCATAGTCGCTTTGACAGGTCGGAGAGAGCGGGTTTTTGTAAGTTGTGTTCAAGCCTCTGTTGTGTGTCCCGAAACCGCTGGCATACACCAGGTACTGATCCATGGCTGCTTCCCAAATGCCCTTGCAAGCATATATAAAGCACGGGCTGAAAGCTGGCCTGCGGATTGCAGACAAGCAGGCACGTGTAGCGCAAGAAGCGTGTCTACGAACCGATATTTAGCCAACATGGAGCGCCTTGAAAGCTAACTATTTTATAGATGTTCTTTTGATCTAATAAAGCTATGCTCTGTTAACTTTGCTAGCTTACCAATCTTCTGTCTTCAGATCTAGCTAATTAATTAGATAGAAAAAAAACTAAAGCCCTTTTGGATGCGTATTCTTATTCTCTAACTTAATGAAATAGAATTTCGTATAGAACAGCTATTTATTGAGTGTGCAGTAAGAAAAAAAATGTTTTGTCATTATTTTGAATTTCAAATCCGCTTAAATGAAAAGGAGGGACCTAAGTATGTCAAGAAAAATACTTTACTTCCATAGGGCGCCCTCATTCCCACAAGGTGCAAAGTGTACCCATTACATCATGTCTTGGTAGCCTTTCAGCTCGAGTTAAGCGAAGTGACGGTCTACCGCAGAGGGTCGTCAGGTCTTTCTCTTCAAAGCCTAGAATAGATGATCCAAGCTCGACATGGTACCTTGACGTAACCTTACTCACGGACCTGGGAGTAAGACGAGCTGATTCTTACTCATTCTTAAAGGCCTTAATTAAGCGCCGAAGTCTCGTAGCGATTTAGGAAGTCCTCCGTCCTTTGACGAAGATGTACAGCATGGCAGCTGGCAAACGCTTATTTTTGGTCGGAGAAAACTACTCCTAATAGAGGTGGGGCAAAGGCCTGTAGTGTTTGTTCTTTAGGACCTCGAGGTAGAAAGGGCAGAGGTTGGATCATTTATCGGTCTGAACGATCGAACTACGGATCCGATAAAACGGTTAGGGAAAAAATGCACTACAACTCAATTCGATCAGACCAGCGCCTGAAATCAAGGTAGAAACAAATGGGTTTGCTTGACTATCTTCTAAGGAAAAAATAGTTCCTACTTTACAAACGAAATATATTGAAAACAAAAAAACAAAAAAAAAAAAAGACGTTAAAGAAACATAATGTTACTTGCGTTCCATTGGACACGACGCACCGGAACCCGCCTTAAATTTTATCGTCATAACAAATAAGTAAGACAAACCATCGGTCAAGCCAGGTAGTGGCCGCGAACCGGCAGTCATCTTATGAATGTAAGCAATAAAAGGATCTTAATATGCTAAAAAAAAAAAGGTTCAAGTCATCGATTTGCTCTCATGCAAATTGCAAGTATACTGATCAGTACAATAAGCCAGTTTCTGATAACTCAGACGATCAATATACGCTACAAAGTACTTTTCTATTTTTACTTTTTCACACTCGTTCAAATAACTTATATTTGAGCAAACCTTCATTTTTAAGGAGAGATATCCATCTAAGTGGCTTTTGAAAACTTTCCTAAATGAGTGTGATATTATATCATTGTGTATTGCCGCTGACAGATTGTTCGCCTGCCGCGCAAACCACAGTAACGGGACAAATGGGTTTTATTGACTAATAGCTTACGTTATGTACAACAAAATGTCATCGCAGGCGCAATAGCATGTACTTTACTTAAGGACTTAGGCTCTCGTAAGTTTTTCGATACGATCCCTTCTCGTTAATAATGTCCCGGTTCAATAATATGCCGTTCATAATCGGAGGCCGATAGTCACAGAAGAATTTCGCCCGTGTTTTATTGTAGAAATTCGTACTCAACTGATATCGAGCAGGTCTTAAAGCGTAGGGACATGCCTCGAAAATTGCTGATCACCGCTCGATCATTGCTGATAGTTTGAATTTTACGTTTGGAGCACCCGGCTAGGCACGTTCACTGAGTTGGGTTGAGCTGTGTGATACGGGGCTGAAATCATCTAAAGTTCACAGTTATTTAGCTATATTCTATATATTAGCATTAGAATCGATATTTTCGAACACACCCGTACGGTGTTCCACGGAGAACTGGACTCCGCGTCCTCTTAATGTCGTTCAGCTCACCCTTATTGAAATCTGGGTTGAACATGTGATTTGTTGATAAATCGATGGATAGATGGACGGATAGTAGCCCGCGAGATCAGCTAGAATCTCAACCCAATCTCGCCTCAATGCGGTATAGCCATCATCAACGGTGAAATAATTAACATAGCAATATCAGCTGCACAGACAGTGAAAGGAAGTGCCATACACCGCAAATGTCAAACGAGTCTAAGATGTTACGAACTCAGAGCTCTTGCTTAATAGTAGTGGTAACAGCACGTGAGTCTTTATGTTTGCGGGTGTATTTCGAAGACTCTGTATAAATAAATATATATTCACCATGTATTGGAAAGGAAAGATGGAAAGCAGAAGAGGGGAAGGGTAAATCAAAGCCTGTAAATAGGCGGCCGCAAACGAGCGGTTCAGCAACCGAAAGGCCTTTTCGAAATCCTTGTAAACCTTTCCAGTAGGCCGTGACGTCGTGACTTAGATTTTGCTTATATGCCCTTGAATAGTTCTATTTGTTGGCTGGTTCGACATACACGCCCAGCACTCAAGCCTGTTTTGAGGGTCCACGTGCTTACAAAAAGGGAGAGCCGCTTTGGCTGTGAGCGAAAAGACAATTTGATTGATTCCTGCGAATACAGCTAGGTGGATAGCGGACTGGCAACCCATTTTCCGCCCAGATTGTTAATATTGCTATTGTAGTATTCTCTGTTTCATTTGAATTCGGCTGCCTTCATCACCGAAATAGCAACCATCACTTTATGTTACAACTACTACTGTCTTCACCGTTGAGGGATAGCGCGTCCCATCCGTATGCACTTCCCTGCTCTCTGGCGTCGACCCACTTTTTCCTACTTCTCAGCACATGATCCACACCATGATCTGCCTCATCGAATGAAGGACGAACGCAGATGCACCCACAAAACTCAAACTCCCTTTGTACTACGCCGTATATATTAGTTGGATTCAATCTGACAGACGCCTTTTTTGATTGCTTTCTGCACGATTCTGTTTACTTAGCTGCAATACGTGCGTCATGCTTCTAATGGTCAGGCAACGTCCATATTATATCTCATAGTATCATATATAGGGAGAGCACTCCTCAAACTTTTCCTATATTAGGAAACGTGCCACACCTGAGCGAATTAAATATAATTGCTTTTAATGTCTGAGACATACATTGGTTTAATTATCCTCAGCATCTGCTTATTATCTAACATAGTTTCCTGAATGGTCCGTCTGTAAACTATTTTTCGCAACTCGCGATATTGAAGAAGACCTCCCCAAATAACAGTTGATGAGTTTAACATTGCATTTTCCAATACGCTCTTCATCTCTGCTGGGCATTATATTCGTGGAACGCTGAACACTAAATAAATGTCTACGTTACTTTTTATAGACGATATGGTTACCTTTTACGAACCAGTATATATAATAATAATTCACTATATTATTATAGATAGAAAGCAAGACAGATCATATTCTATATTTGCGCAATACATAAATACATTTAAACTCTTATCAATACAGCTTATATGTAAAAATGGTTTGTATCAAGACTAATGGCCATCCTTGGTATCGCTAAGCGCTATCTGGAATAGCACACCGCTTAAAGCGTCCCTATATAAATAAACCCCTCTTCCTCAATATTGAAGTGTAAGTAAGTTACACTTATTTAGTCCTCGGTAACGATTTGACGGCGAGATAATTAAAATTATTGAAGCGTTATTGCGTTTTCAGCCAGCAGAAAGACTCGATGAGATATAAATTTAGTGGACGTGCCTAGAAGTTCTCTTATCCGAAAAAACTTTAGCTGCCAACAACGATCAACAGTTAAATAACCAGGAAGACCTAATTGACGAAGATTATTTTTTACAATGTGCGAAAGGCCAAGTCTACTCGATTCTATTACGGTACGCCATCATACGGCGGTGCGTACATACGGATAAACAATGAGTGGTAATTAAGAAAGAAAAAGCCAATAGTAAAATCCATATGTCGATTTATACGCACGCAGCCTTGGTCAACTCTATTAAAAACCAAGCAACGTTTTAACGGAGGTTTGTAACATAAAAACGGCTTGTACTCAAACGGGATTAGTTTGAGCCATGCGAGGTCTTGCATTTTCGGTATTATGCAATTAGATATCTTTTGGAGAACGGATGCAACCCTTGATCATCTATGCATGCAACGTAATAGTCTGTACAGTGGCAATTGGGCCACCTCATGGCATCGACTCTTGCGATTGCATCCGACTTCACGGTTCCAAAGTACCGCAGAAAGAAGTTCTTCCTAAAGAAACTCTTCAATAAGGCCAGCTGCATTCGAAGAACGTTTGAACAATTTGAACGCGCAGTAAACGTGAATGTAACAGTTTTGAGATTCAGGCGGATCTAGTAAAACTCGATGAAGCCTGAGAAGTTTTCTTTGCCTATGACGGATGTCAATGTAGAACTCACGTCGGCGCTCTTGTTATGAGCCAAATATCGTGAACATTCAATTCATTAGAACCAGCTTGAATCCTTGCCAAGGCAAACTTGAGGGGACGAGGACGCTAAGCCAGAGCTATTCGTGGGTCACTTAGCGGAGAGGCAGGCTGTGAGTTCCGCACTGTCCCAACCGGTCCTGCGTGTAAGGTAGATCAGAAAACCTAGGCTAGACTCCTGTCTCTCTCTCATCAACCATACCATGCAGGGATTAAACCAAATGCAGACACAGAGGATAAGACACAGGCAGGGACACGTGGCCTCTTGTGATATAAGCAGCCTACTTCACACACAGATATACAGACACAGCGCGTCCAGCGACGCATACACACTTTCACACTATCCAGGGACCCCGAGTCAAACCTCTGAGTTAACAAAGCTAGTGCCCCATCTGCTTCTGACTTTCTCTGTGTTCTTCCTTTCTGTGCGCAAATTCACGAAATGGTCACAGCAATAGTAGCACCGTCACCATCAGGCGGCTGAGGACCTGACGTAAAAACGCCCAAAGCCATCTCGTTGTGTCTTGTCACTTCATGTCAACGTAGCACCACTGCCATCACCGCAAGCTTTGCTGATGTTGCTGCTGTAGTGTCCGACTGTCAGAGGAACCAGTCGGCGCGTCGCCCTGCTGGCTAATACAAGAAGGTCGAGGGTGGATGTTATGTTTACTGAATGTTCGCCGCCTCTGTATGGTAGTCTCTAGTCCGTGTGTTAGCGGTGCTCTTAGCAGTCGAGAGGAGAAGGGTACTGCCCAACGGTATCAAACGAACAGACTCTAGAGGATTTTAACATTGGAATGGAAAGATGCTGTCGTCGAAGGACGCGAAACGGGACGGAACGGCGGGAAGGGACCCTGAGATTACGGAGGGCTTTCAAGCGTTGCCGGGTCGACAACGACGAAGGACGGCCGAAATCTAGAAGGACATACCCAATCGTTAGGTACTAGTTTTCTGGCTAGAAACACAGAAATACTTCATGCTTGCCTGCTCCAAAATAACACGGATACGCTCGGTTGCGCGCGAGATTAAAATTTTGCGCCCATCCAATTGGAGCTGGGCTCTGTGGAGATATTGGGAAAACGGCGGAGCGCGAAACTGTGAGTGATGGGTGAGGGATCGCCAACGCTCTTGAGGAACGAGTTATAACACCGCTTCCCGAGGCTATTTTCCCGGGTGAAAGGTTATTTATATGATGAAGAAGCCAGCGTTGGTCAAGTGTGATTTATGGTGCTTGAGCATATCGTATTTAAACCTGATAACCGTTACAACGTATCAGACGGATGGTCTATCAAAAATAGTTTAGATACAGAGAAAAGCAGTGCGCTTCATAGACACCTAAAGGCTACCTTAAAACATATTTCAGACGGTAGATTCCGTGAAGACCGTATTTCTTACTATTGCTAGTTCTTAACTTATGCAGTAGCAATCGTACCGAATTTTCATAGATCGTAACGTAAAAAAACAGTTTCGAACACAAAAAAAAAGTAGCATTTTTTTTAAGAAACTCTTGAACTTAAAATGTTTTATTTAGCCTTTCTAGATACATGTAGGCATGTGTTTCAACATAAGCTGTATGAATAACTATAATAGAGTTCATGTTGATGATTAGGTAACTAAATTTCAGGTTACAGCCAAAATGTTGTATCAATGTTAGGTAATTAGTCATTTTCGAGTACATGTTATGCTGTGGCAGGGGACTTGTGCGATATGAGGGCAAAGGCTACATCGGCCTTGTTCATTGGAGTCAGGGAATCTTGCTTTTGGAAAAGAATATTTTTCAAGGAATACCTTTCAGCATTTCTGACAAGCACCTAAGGCTGAAAGTTAGAGAAACTTGAATTGCTGGATTCTCGAATTAAATAGAGTATTTTTATATCACAGTGTGTGAGCTATTTAAAACATTGTTTGAAATTTTCACAAAGCCTTATGATAAACCAGTCTAGATCTAAATAGTTACAAAGCATAAGCTTTTCTGATCCCAATGATCGATCAAAGGTAGAATATGTCCAGTTTTGTTGAAAGACTGATCTCATCATAAGTGGTCTATCTCAACTTACTTGTAACCTACGTAACGCCTACCTTCTGAGTACGCCAGTGACTATAATTAATATCCGTCTGAACAAGCACCAATTAAAAAGAACAAGTCATAATAAATAGATAAGCCATATATGAGCGCAAGGCAGTTGTAGATTTTAGTACGTATTTGGTAATATTTATGCGATAGAATGGTATAATTTTCGCTCTTGTGAATGAAATGAATCATCCCCAACGGTTGTGCTGAGAAAATATTAGTTTACATAGCTCCACTATCTCCAACGTGGTACTGGATAACATAGTATTTTATCTAGTATCGTGGAGATTCTTTTCTATCTCCTGAAAGGTTTCCAGTTTAGTATCTGAACATTTTATCCATTACTGCAAGGCTCATCTCGCCAGCACGTCGCTACCAGTATATTAGGTTGATTCTAGGGTATTGCCTATCGTCGACGTAGCGACGTAGCTAAGCAGTAATTAAATGTCTTTTTCTCCCTGCCGCTCGAAGGTGGCATGATCATGATGCTCAGGGGGGCCAGGGGTAAGCTCGAGCAGTGAATCCACTATGGGTAGTTGTTGACTTGTTCAGACACCTGGGAGCTTTGCTACTGGTCTTCGTACTTCTGCTTTCGCCACTGCAGTCGACGAAGAGCATTGGAAGGTCTGCCAGCCAAAAAGTTCATCGCTGTCTGGATCGCAGTAATACGGGATGCCTGAATTCAATTTGGCAGCGAGGAGAAATGGAAGGAATTTCAAGGCCATGCCTGAACCCGACGAACTGAAACACAGTGGACGACTGCGGGACAGGCCCACTAAGGCTACGTAAACAGACAGCCACCGACCCCCACCGCCCCCCACAGACCGCCCGCCCACATGTTGATTCCACTTCACCACTCCATTGTCTTTATGCATTGTCGTTTGCGTTTCCTTTTTTTTCATTGTCTCACTCGATTTTCTCTTTCTAACATTTCTGCATTGCAATAGAGCAGCCACTGTTAAGGACTAGACCGCCGCTCCCAGGAATGGAAACGGCAAAACTTTTCAAATATCAACACTGCTGTCACTGCGAGTGCTTCAATCGTCAGTGACGCGTTGTTACGGGCGCTGCTGCTATTGCTGTCGAGCTTTTTGTTACCGGCCCCGCATTGATGGCCATTAGAGCCTAGTCATTGCTTGCCTGTCCCATTTAGCACGTGGTTCGCGTTAAAAAGTGTTGACTGTGACGTGACACGAATTCTCTCCCTCGCTGCGTACCCCTTCCCTAGCCGGAAGCAGAACGCTTACGTTCTGCCCCGCTGGGTATAGCAGCTGGAATCTGCAAAAGAACAACGGTGGCCTGACTTCGATGCACGTTGAAAACAAACATAGCTCCGCCCGCCATGCCTGAATCAAGACGAATGCTTTTTATTTAGTTCACACTATGCCGAAGGAAACACCCAGAGGTTTACAGTAACGTTGATAATAGCTCGTAGCCTGGGTATTATTTGCCATCTAGGTAGATTAGGCCAATTACTTAACTAAGACTCGATCGACAGTGATTGACGTACACATGGTTTTAACAACATATTCTACTGCCCTAAGACGCATGAGTGCTTTGGTTTTAGATTCAATGCTAATACAAACATCAGTCTATAGTGCTTTTGTTTCGATTACGACTGTACATCACCGCTAAGGTGAGCCGCCAATGTGTATTTAAACAAAATTAACAGCATTATTTCAACGTTTTTGACGCTTGTTGTCGTTTCACCATTTCAAGTCTAACTAAAAACCTAGTGCCATGGGCTTGTCGACAACACCTAGTAATATTGTACCAAATGAAACTGCTAAAAGTTAGTCGCAAATAAGCCAGAGTAACTTGGACTAAGCTGTAACTTTAAAAAGATAGATAAACCTTTTTTTTCAACGATGGTCAGGATAAGTCAAACACTAATACCTTTAGTACGATCTGTTTATTATAATGGAATAAAAAAAAAAAAAAAAAAAAAAGATCAGTAACTATAACTCTGAATCCTCTGAAAATAGGTGTCTCGTCCGCCTAGATATACCCATTTTTATGAAGGCATACATTTTTTAGAATCATGCGAAACGTTTTGTTCAGCAACAGCTATTATTTATGACACACTGTTACGTTTTTTTTTTACGTAACAGCGTATGAGTTTACGGCTTTGTAACTTTTTTTGTTTTACTAGTTTGTACCAGAAATATTTGAGGATTCCGAAGTAACGAAATCAGGAGATCTTATAATTGCTTCAAGCCGATAATTAGAATTATACCGTATTTTTCATTCACTTGTAGTAGCACATTTTACCAATACTGTTAGCTCACATAGTACGTTCGATTACTCTTACATCTATTAGTTCCAAAAATATAGACAAGTGCTAACAAGAGAGTTTTTACGATTATTTAGCAACGTTACCTTCTGCTTGAACCGTATGCATATATCATGGTAACTTTCCGAGCCAGACCTAAAAGCTCTTGTAAAAAGAGAATGAAGTACTTTTTAGGATAGTATATGCTTAAATATATACAGATTGGTCCAATATACAAGAGCTGCGTCGCATGTTTCTGATTATAATTTTTGCTCGTATGTTGCCTTTGCTCGAAAAGTACCGTCATAACGCTTTGCAAAGCTGTATTTTTCTGTATGTATATATATATATATATATATATAATAGGTAATACCGCGTCTTTGAGGTAATGCTCCCTGATGAAAACTCGGATCGTTTATTAATAGATGATACCAGTAACATACCCTATAGACTGTTGCCATATAAAAAAAGTCTCGCTTCACGTTAGCTTAAGTCGTTTCTATGGAAGATTATACAAACAAATAGGCCAGATGTATTTAGAAAGATACAGTTGTATTGCTTAAACGTATGAAATAAGGATCCGGGTATAAAGGGTCCGATCGGGTAGAGCTGCCAATCACGCCAAATGGTATATTGCATCAGACTTTTCGCAGATAAACGTAGCCCCCGGCAAATAAAAGCCCATTGGAAGTGATGACGTTTACGTACTACAAAATGTGTAATTAACGTACCGACTTGTTTTGCCTACTCACTTCCAGGCTTCATTAATCATAGATCTTTATTTTGTATCCGTCACGATCAATTTTCACCATTTTTTTTTTCTTCATATGCTCATAAACTCCGAATAGGCAGCGGTGATAAAGAAAGAGTATAAATTTGCGTCTCAAGTCCTCTAAAAATAGCGGCGTGTTATCTCTTCGGTGATGAATAATGCAGGTGTCTATGACGCGGTTTGAGAACCAAGGCTTGACTCGAGCAGGTTTTCCAAGCTGTTTTGATGAGAGGTAATCACAAATAACTTTGATTCCGTAGGACACAATGAAGGTCATCCTTATTTCGAAAAACGCCAGCGCCATAACGTCATTCCTACGTTCACACAACCATCGCTCGTCGTATTCTATTCGTTACGTCGTTTTAAAGGTTACGCGGCAAAAAACACCTCTAGAAACACTGAGCTATTCACATACTTCAAACTCGTTCAACCTACGTGGAGTTTGTCGGTAGCAGTATGGCAACTCCCACAGTGATACTTCATGGCCATTGCCTTGTCGAAGTTGGTTAACAGTTCAGACTGGCCTGCGTAACATCCTAATCTAACAGGATCTTTCTGGGCAAGAAACATACTTCTTCCAAAGACGACAAGATCGTCAGCGTCCAACAACGTTCTTACCTATCTCGCCCTATCTTGAGCACGCTGTAGCAGGTTATTCATTCAGCGGTAGGGGGAATAGCAGACGGCTCAGGTGCTCACTCTATGTCACGCCAATTGATTGGATAAACAGAACTAGCTGAATCTCTCCATCAAGTTTACCTACCGAGTATTCCTGTAGTATCGCTCTAATTAATCGCAGCGTGCTCCGTGAGACTTCGCGTTGTAGAAGCTTTATTATAATTTTGTCTCTTAAAGCCGTATCATGCGCCGGCTTGATACAGCTAAGACTTCCTCTTTTAATTATTTCCTCGATAAGAAGTTCTGCTGTGAATGCTTGTTTTAATGGCATTTCTTATTGATCAGTGTATACGGACAATCCGTTTTCGATTCAGATGAACACCTTATGCCAGTGCGGTAATTTATTGACTCGTTCAAATCGTGCAAGACTCAACTATGTTTTTTGAATCAAATGAACAATTTATCGAATAACAGCGTGCCGCGGTATACAACTTTTGAATCCATCCATGGCGTTAAGGCTAGTCGGGAAAGGTACGTCAGCATAGACCATTTGCTAGTAGCTACCCATTAGCTATCTAGACTTTGCCTACTCAACGTCCATATAAGTTGCCTTGGTAAGCAACGTCTCAGCACAGAGCTTCCTCTGACGAGCCGTCACAGCCAGCAGGAAAACTATCCACTTGGCGGCCCGTACCACACTCGAAGTGGGGTGAGCGACGGGGGCAAAAGGAACAGGCGCTTGCTCGGCTTTGCCACCAGCCCTACCGGACGCCATCGACCAGTACCATCTTTACAAACAGCGTCTACGGCTGTCACTGTCTCCAGTGTGTCTACTTCAGCCACCTCCTGCTTGGCTTCATCTGGGCCAGTTGCGTTCCAACTTGCCAACATCTCTGTTCTGCTGGGTTAAAAAGACCAATTGCGCCCATTCGCCGTCTACATCTAGCTTTTGTCCATATCCCCAAAGCTCTGTAAAACCAATACAACGATTCTATGGGGGGGGGGAGGGGGGCTAGAGCGAATCCAACTAGTGCCGGCTGCTTGCGTTCTCAAGGTCAGGTCGTTAGTTGAGTTTTATGCCCTTTTAGGGCACGGCTATAGCTAGTCATAGCTATTACAGTTTTTGATCGTCGTTACTAAATCGCCTTACATTCGTACTCCTGCTTGTTGATAATTGATTCTAGTAAAATGTTACATTACATGGTAAGCCTATCTAAAAACAAATGATTGAAAGCTTTCGTTCGTTCGAAGCGGTTCAGTACACTTCTGTCTAGCGTTAAACAGCGCTGATATACCCAATGAAACAATGACTTGGCATTTTGTGAAGTTTATCTTTTTGACAGGTTGGCCTGAGGAAGATCTACGATAAAATAGTCACTATATGCCCAGGCTTGCGTTATCCCAGAAACAAATATTCCAATGACCCCTTACTACTAAACGCCACCATTTTCCAAGACTATTCGGGTATATCTATTTGATGACTAAATGTTTTCATATAATTAGCCAAGGGTAGACTGAAGAGAGGCAACTGACGTATATGCGCAAAATCCATCTATCAAAATCTAGCTTTTTCGCTTGAATCTGGATCTTTGAATTTATCGTGTTAACACCGACCTATTGGGGCATTACGATTAAAGTATATGGCCATTCGAGTTACATTGCTACGTAAATAATTTGCGGCGCATTAGCTTGGACGAAGTGAAGCCACCGTAAAATTATACCTAAATAATATGACCACCCATAAAATAAGGTATATTTACGCATCGAAAATCATAAATGTTACATTATTGACAACGGACCCAAGATTAGATGCTCTACACCGGCTGATAGATCTTCTGGTCCACTGTACAACTGTGATATGTTTCAATATTGTAGAAAGGGTGCTGAAATATGCTAAATAAAATTATAGACCGTTTACGTACGTAAATATAAGCATTATATGGAAGAGCGCGCTACGTACTGGTATAATTTATACTGACGTAAATTCATTCGTATATAATGCACCAAAAAATATCTAATATTAGTATTATGTAAAGCTGTACATAAAACTTTTAACATGCCTAACTACAAGTTGTCTCGTGAAGTTTAGCGTAAAGCTTCTACCGTACGGTTATATGCGCGTGGTATGCCCTTGCAGCTTGGACCTATACGACCACATCGATTATTTGCGTTGGGGCGGAGGGGGGAGGGTCAGTTTCGTGACCAACGTTATCAGGCCTTTTTCACAGAACGGGGCTGACGCTGTGTATCAACAAATACTGCTGTGTGGACCGATGGAAGAAGCAGGAGAAAACTATATGATCTTAATCAGCTGCCTTCAGGATACTGCTAACACCAGCTGTTGTTAGATCCATCCTTTACCGTTCCTCGCACTACGGACGCTAGTAGCTACCAGTAGCCAGCTACGACGATCAGGCGGCCTCCGGCAGACGATGACCTTTTGCCCTGTAACGCCAACTGCAGGTCAAAGCTACACCGCCATTACGTTAGCCGGAAGCGCCCAACGAGCTAGCCTGCCAGTATCGATGCTTTTAAGACAGAAATATAACGAAAAATAAAAGCTGCATATATGTTCTGCGTATATATATATATACACGAGGGCCATATATGTAATTACAAATAACTAGGACTTTGTGTCCTCCTTAAGCTGAACAACTGTGTGCTGTTCGATCTCAACGTACATGGATATGCTGCATCAGTGCATAGGGATGCTTGCAGAAGTGACCTATGGAAACCTATAAATGACTTTGTTCGTAAACGAGTTACGTCAACGCTGACCCGGTTAACAAAATGGTGCTTCTTATTTGCTTGCCAAGCTCTCTTTAAAGCTGATTGTTCCAGTACGGCAATGTTCGATTGCATACGAGCTAGCCGGGAAAAACATTTTCCTGAGACGGGTTTGTCGGTATTGCTTATTGGGGTATCTCGGATTCGCTCCCTTCAGCAGAGTTCGGTAACTTATATATATTTGTAGAGGTTTAGCGATCTCTACTTACTTGGGTATTTGTCACCAGTCTGTATGTTGAATCAAATCAATATGTTTGTCTTGGGAGTGCGAGTGTACTAAGCACACTCTGCAACTAAATTGATCAAAATGTCTAATAAATCATGTGCAAACTATACTACCTGCAAATAAAACTTTACACCCTGCCACGTACGAGGTAAAAGTAAGTTGACAAAGATCAACACGTGTCTATATAGACGTGTTTGCTAGCTCGCGTGAAGTGTAAGCGGAAATTTACGCCCCGTACAACATATAATACATTTACAATAAAATGAGACATTTAATTTTTACAGTAATGTTTATTACCCCCCATAATTGCTCTTGATAAAATGATGACTATGAAAATGAAAAATTGCTATTGCAATTAATAAGAAGAAATCTTTCATTTACTATCATTATTAAGAGATACTATTTACACTTCTCGTAACAGAGTAAGCCACCTGTGTAATGAATTAACTTCTTACTACTGGAAAAACTAAATTAACGATTTGAAGTTGTGGCGCCTAGTTGAAGTTTTGGCAACTGAAGTTTTTAGCGAGTATTAGCATCGCACAAATGAAGCAAGGCCTTTAATACATTGTGGCAACTTATTCGTTTCGATAACAATGATTTTTTACGGGACTACAACAGTAATATTATGCTTCACCCTTGAAAGCTTTTTCAACTATACAGAGCAATGATTTTTATGCACAGTGGCCAATAGACGTGGCCGAAACTAAAAAAAGACTTTGCATTTGCTCGATCGAGACAGGTACATCGAGAAACATCGAGAGGTACTCCGTATTGCATATACTTAACTTACGTCGCCGACGATCTATATTGCATTTGAAGAGAGCCCAATTTTGTTCGCTCAATTAACAAAGGGTCCCGTAATTACGGAACGGCCAGGTTGACGCTAGCAAGCTGTCTTGTCACGTAGTGCGAACCGCTGCAAATGAAGACCCGTTTATCGCTAAGAATACATCTGCTTGAGAGAACAGTAAACTGCTTTATGATTCCTACGCTCTATGTTTTGCTTTTGACACTACGTATCCACGGGCGAATGTCTACCTTTTGAGATGTAGAGTTCCTCCAAAGTTGCCAGCCTTGGCGTTCTATGCTCTCCAAACCAGCCGATAAAAGATTTGTTATCTAAATAGAATGTTAAAGGTAACCGGGAAAAAGGCGAATCTTTTTACGGTTTTATTTTACGTGTGGGTCACTGTTATCAATATTATAAGCGCGCTGCTTATGCACTGTAGGGTATAACTGTCCCAACAGCATCACTGCTCTTATGAGATTAGGACACAATAAATACGGCCGGCAGCTTCGAAATAGACGACTACAGTTATTATACGGTTGGCCTGTGCCATGAGTGTGGTCATTTCCAGAGCCTTTCTCGATCACCGATGCTGATGCATGTCCCCAAAAAGCCATTTCAGAGCCCCGAACGAACCTTTAAAGCTCAGAACTTCGCCATTACGACCAATGACTGCAATCTTTGTCGCGACGTGTTGAGAATATGCGGTATTGGGCTTTCATTATATATATATATATAGCGCTCTAAACGGATTTCATAATTTCCTGCGAGCTCGTGCGACCTGAATAGGCGCGACGTTTCTCGCTTTTAGTATGGGTATAAAAGAGATTACGGAGCAGTTTGACTGTAGTTCCGGTTTGCATTTATCTGAATGATCAATCATTTTGTAAAAACAAGGTTATTATCTTCAATACTTAACAGAATATCTAAATACATGGCACACGTTGTTACTATGATGAGCAATAAAGAATAAAAACTGCGGCATTATATATAGAAGGACACAGCCCTTAACAATATTCTAGCGATGATTTTTACTCCCAATATACATTCCAGTATACATTTTCCTCACACCCAGATTTGTATGAGCGCTTGCATCTATCTTGATAAACGAGACCGTGGTATACATACATATAGGTGTCACTATTGCGTTCGGTAAAACATCTGAACAGCGTCCACTATACAGGTCGGGCGCGACTAGCGCAGAAACATAATGCCTTTGAGATGCCCAGCTAGTTAAAGTCAGATCTGGCATACGAAACGGATATCACCATACGACCGGGGCAACGAATGTAGCTTACATTCTAAGTAAAAAATGAATTTAAAATACGTTGTGAAGATCTAACTCGGTGTCAATGTGTCGCCTTTCTGTGTGCTTTCAGTTGTGCTTTTTCAAGCCTCTGGCTGAGTATTGAAAACCGGATAAGGGCAGTCACTGATTCCCAATCGATCAGCCGACCTACTAAATCCCGCCACTTTATTCCGCAAGGTTACGTTAAACGAAGTCAAAAAAGATTAAAGGTACCAATTTAACTCACGATTGCCATTACACTTACCAGTTACTCTTCTATTATTCTACAATTAGTAAGCCACGTGGGCAAAAATCAAATAAGAAGAAGAACAACGTTACTCATCCTTTATTTCACCTGAATCTCCTGCGGTCAAACCTAACCAGATCCCACCCGACTGATCAGTGATGGCGGCCTTTATTGCAAAGCAGATGATGGGCAACCAGCTCAATGCCGTCAAAGGTAAGTAGTATTTTAAACTTGTTTCATTTTAACCTATTATAGCCGCCCCTTGATACCGAGAAGGCTGACATTACATTCTAACAATTCGAATAAATTTTCTAATAGTTTTTTTATGTTCTTTATGATATTCTTGTCAGAATAAGCCGAACATTACATCTACGATATATACATTACTTATGGTCGTCAAAACTATGTACGACAATAAGTTTAGAGTACAGACTTGGATTCTTTGAACGAACACTGAAGTTTCCATCTAGCGGTAAGTTTCATATATGCACGAATGTACGGAGCGTTATTTGTATGCACTTTAGAAATCATAGAGGATTGAAAGGGCAACACGAAGGATATTCGTTGTAAAAGAAAAGCTTCCAAATGTTTAAGCCTTAAAAATGAGGCCAAAGGATTAAGACAGTAAAAGGCTCACCCTAAAAAAACCCAAAGAGAACGTCCTGTGAGGAATTGAACGAGACTCTATACTACAATCGTGTTGAGCCCTTAAGGTATGAACGTTATTGGAACCGATATTATCTGTAGCTCCAGTTTATTATTATGGATCGCGGATAGGCCGGAAAATTTATAAAAGGATAAACGTAATAACAGGCGCTTGTGGCGCGCAATACAGGATGCCGTACAATGCATGCCGGAATCCAATATTACCATAATCACTGTCTTCGTAATGAAATACGCTACAGCCGATGTGGACGCGTTTTGAGTACTATTCTGACTGACTCACAATTGAGAGGTCGGTCCCTAACGTTAGTTTAATCATAAATTTTAAAAGAAAAAGAAACAGATGTTCTCTTCGGGGTTAGTTTCGCCTTAGCAGCGACTTATCGTTCGAAGGGATGCTTCTAGCGGTACGTTGACCAGGGCATTCGTTCCTGTCCTAAACAACCGTTTAGCGTTGACGATATTCGGTAATATTACATTGTAGGTTCTGTTCCGACGTAGTAATTCACATATCATTTGCCTTGTTTCGGACTGGACTCGCTTTCTGTGTACCCCCCGCCCCTTTCCCTTCTGTAGATAGAGAACTGTCGCTCTACCATCAGCCCCAACATCATATGGTTATTGCAACCCGTATGCGTGCGTGCTGGTGGTTTGGTTGGTGACTAGGTGCACGCTTGTCCCAAACAAACCGTGGCGTGTCTTTCTCACACGAATAACGCCATCATTTGGATTTATCTTTCTTCTCTTGTCCGTTGCGCCCATTTATTCCCTCAAATTTGCTCGTCCAACTTATAGTCCCGGTCGCAACGGCCCATGAGGGTCCTCCTAATTGCAGTTCAACACGTCAAAAAGAAAGGACCAACGAGCGCTGCTCGACAAAACAAGCTCGACTCGTATCGGATGTATACGCTGTCTATCATCTAGATCAATCTGTATATTCCATTTGCTTATGTCTTTAACTCACTGTCCTTAGCAGACCAGTTTGAACGATATTGTTTCTGAGCAGGTTCTGCTTATGTTATAGTCATCTATCGAACCTGCAGCTTTTTTGAATTGGCTTTCAAATTTTTTCGTAACATCAGGCCACCGAATTTTGCCTACACTAGTTCGTCACTTAAAAATACGGGCAGTGCTTCGAGCTGCGGATCGCTCTTCCGTCAGATTGTACAACTGCCTTCCACACTGCAGCAAATGTAAACTGGTTTTGGCTTACAGGCATATTTGCAACAAATGCATATTATACCCAATGAGCTTACTGCTCAGATGTGGGATTCAGTCACGTAATCGAAGCCTGCAGACCTCCCACTAAGGCATTTCTACTTCCATAAACCTCATTTTACGAACTCTGCCTAATCAGCGAACCACAGCTGGAACTTCAACTTAATTACGATATTGTGTGATACCCACTCACGTCTCCCGTCTGCACCGCTTACCGCCACTGATGTTTCCATGCTCTTCTACTTAAACATCCTTCCAACATAAATCTAATGGCCAACGCCATATCACTAGCTTCTATACTCATTCTAATCTACTTGCCATCTTCGCGACGAGCGGTTAGGAGCCCATTTCTAGTAACAATGGCCCGCGCAATATGGATGCAGACAGTTGCCTCTTGCACTGTTTCGGCTAGTTAGACCTTCACCACGTATTTCCATAACAATAATAGCAATATAATCAATGATTAGCGACACACAACGCATCTAGGCTACGTTTAGCTAATCAGATGGATGGGTTAAATGAACTCGAAAAATGTCATTGCCCGTGGGAATACCATAGACAGCACTTCTTTCGCGGCGGCCATAGGGCAGCATAGGGTAGGGGCCTTGCAGAGGTTTTGTATTTAAGATGCGAAAAATTTTCTCGTAGAACAGCGGCTCTGTTTTGTATTGTCAGCTATACAGCTTTATAGATGGAGCTGGTATTAAAAATTAATATCTACTAGAGAAAACAACTAAAATGGCATATTCGTCTTATATCAAGGCCATAGTTAATTATATTATACGTTTAATCGAATCGAGAAAGTTTAGTTATTGCGTTTTAGGATGCCATAGAAATAAGAAGATGAAGTATTTCGAAGAGGAATGGAAGGCTGTGGGCTGCTCCGGTCATGCTAGGACAGTAATGGTTGCGCTGGTGCCGTTGCTGCCGGGTTCAACAGCGCAGGCGCCAGACAGGCCGGCGTCGGGTCGTTTGAGGGAGAACCGTCCAGGCTATGTGGGCGGAGGGGTTCGGGTCAATGCTGGCTCCTGAATTCCCTGCGAGCAATAGCGCGCTAGTCCTCAATACGCAGCCGACAGTCGTCGAGGACGTCAACGAACGGAAACGATGGTAGCAAGCGTTCTATTACACATAAGTGGATAGGTAGGTAGGTGGGTGACTGAAGAAGTATTATATTCGGGGTCAACGACGACGACGATGAGCAAAACATCCAAATGTGGGGATTGCCGATCCTAGTGGAGTGTTTCACTGTGAGCGTCTGAATGACGTCTTTCATTGTGGGCATGAAGATGTATCTGTTGTCACTTTTGCCATACGTAGGACAGGTCTCACCTATTGTTGCATCTAGCGTCTAGTTCAAAGAGTCACTATAAACCCACCGCAATCCAGGAACTTAGCTTAAGTATCGTATATTTATTTTTTCTGCTTATGTCATATATGGCAAATAAATGGTTTTTGATAGAATTTATCGTAAATAGTAGACGTATGGCTGCTATGCGTACGGGTACATAGCCTTTATTCATTTCTTGCATATATGTGCAACCCCGAACCCTTTCTGCCAGCGGTGGTAGCCGTTGACACAATAATAGCTCGACCCACTGTTATAAATAACACATGCGGGTTATCATGAAGTTATAGTCAAAGTTGCTCCCATTTACAGCAAGAGACATTGCATTGTCTGGACCCATCCGGGACAGCGGTGGCGGTGCGACTTCCCATAGTAAACCGCTTTTGATAGCATAAATCTTGCCTACATATATTTATGATACAGTGTAGATGCTACGAATCGTTAATTTTTTCTATTGAATCTCGAAAACCTTGCAGAAGGCTATTGACATTGTAAAATTCGAACAGGTAAGCCTATCTAGATTATCATACAGTGACTGGAAAATACTGAAAATCGAAATTTGTACGCTTATCATCTTCATTTTGTCTCACATATGACGTGATGGTATGACTTGAACCAACGACTCTTCAAAGGAAAGTTATAACAACAAAGTAACTATCACAAAAGAAAAATATAAGTAATACACGAAGCTTGCTCGCGCTAAGGACCGGCCACTTTAGGGAGCGAGTTGCTAGTGCCAATATACTTTAGATTAGAATACTACGAAAATCAAATTTGGCTATACTTTTATTTTATTTTATTTTTTTTCTTAATGAAACACACCTTCCGTAAGCTCCCTGTAGCAACTCTTTCAATTTTGAATGCATCAGATATTATCCACAGAAGTATGTTTAGGACCTCGTTGTTGTGGGCCTTAATGACAAACGACGATGGCGTTAGACTGATGCTAAAAGCCTGTGAATTCGCTATGCGAAACTATGGACGAAGATGAGGCTTGTGAAATCGTTAAATGAATAATCTCAGCTATTGATTGGAAGAATCCATCTTATTGTCATTCGCTGTCCTAAAAACAGTGTAGACGTGAAGGTTCCTCTCTCTGGCACGCATGCATACGGAACACTTACCTCAACTGCAGCCACTTCACCGGCTAGCGCGATCAGACGACTGCTCGACCTGTCGCCCCTGCTACGAAACGTTGAATGACGCTAGTCAGCAGCAGCACCACTACTGCTAAAACGTTCAGGGGCAATAATACCAATCATATTAGTATTAGTATAGACGGACTAGAGGAAATCTGAGAGGGCAATAAAGGGCAAAGTGTAACGAAGCTCGCCAGGGGAAGGAGGGTAGGGCTCATTGACGATGAAAACTCATAACGACAATCAAGCAAAGCAGCAAACGGAGACAGCTTCACAAGAGTTTTCCTCCGTTTTGCAGCCACTCTTCGTTCTTTATTCTAATTCTATATCGCTCTTGCGATTGCTCAACTTCGCTTTCGGTCTCCAAATTCTCATCTTTGCCTGTTTTAAATTTATTCCGCGTCATTGTAAGCCATTCCTCTGTTATTACCGTCAACTATCATTGTAATTATTGGTCTTCTTAGGTCTTCCGCTCGACATTAGTTTTCAATATAAATTTTGCTTTTTTTTTTTTGCATATTTCTTGTTGGCAACAAATATTAATATGTCTTGGTCATTCCTGCTGTTCGCCAACATTTCGACGTCAATCATATAAACAGTACTGCGGCTCGCTCGTGCGATACGACTCAGACAGACACAATGATGTCATCACATTTTTCAACCATAGCAAACATAACATAGAACAAAAGTAAACGACTACGGACGGGTAGGTAAACTAACAGCAGCGTGATTAAATAAAGTAGCTTAACGTTCTGGAGGGGGGGGGGGGTAAACGTCAACGTCGATTCTTGTCGCTCCTATGCAGATGCTACGGCTTCATCATTTGTATCGTTCATGCCTGTACGCTTTTTTTCGTCTACGATAGTTTTTGACGGCTACTACATATTCCATCTAAATATCGAACATATATATAATATTCGGTTGACAGATTATACAGCGTACTATGCATGATTCCTTGGTCTCTTGATATTGAGATATATATGCATCTTCCTATTCATGTACCCTTAATAATAACAACATATCCTTGCAACCAACCGACTATGCGTATGTATGTTTGCCCATACTATAATGTAAATATAGCTTCCTTTGAAGAACTCTGGTGATATGCCCGTTCATAGTAGGATGAAAGGAAAATCGAGACGAGCCTTATTCGACAATATTGACATACTCGCAGTCCTCGATGTCGGATTACCCACGAAAGACTAGCAGGGATGCCCTTGTTAATGGAAGAGTCCTGTTATAATATAAAATGCCGAGCTGTGTCCAATGCTATCATATTTTCATCCAAGGCCTGAGCGGCCGGACCACCCCAGAGTCCCCTTCTTCTAGTGCCATCTCTAGTGAAGATCTGTTTCATCTTCTCCGCTTGCAGAGTCTCCTCCTAAACGAAGCAGAGCTGAACTCTCATAAACGAGCAGCCCAAACACCGTTAAACGTTAGCCCCATCCGGCTTCTCCTCACCACCTACCGACTTATCTATCGTTCGAATGGGTTTTATGGTCTAAGCGGCTTCTGTCCTGTCCAGCCACTTGCACTTAATATTCTTTTTAGAGGTCAGCATGCACTCCACATAGCCCCAAGTTAAAAGTTCTCGCTTCCTAACTGCGTAACTTTCAAAATAATGGCAAGGAAACGGGGGAATTAAGGCTTGAGGATGTAAAGGCAGAGTCTACCGAAAATAGGAAAACCAGAAGAAAAACAATAAAGGATGCCAGGGGGCAGGCGCAAAGGAGGGGCAGCGGTTAACCCGCTTTTAACAAGATGAAAAGGGAGAAAGGGCTACGAAGGAAACGAGGACGCGGGTCGTGCGCGGGATCGATTAGGCAAGTTGAATGAGATTACTGGGATGAGCTGCACTTCACTTGGGGCGGCGGAGTGTGACGGAACGCTTTTTTATGAGAAAAATCTGTAACCTATCTACGAGTCTGTGTTTCTGCGAGACGGCCCTTGAATCCTAATAATTTGTTGCTTTACCGCAAAATTCGATTAAAAATTTCAAATTCTCTTGTATTTTTTGCGTTTTATTCTTTGCTACGTCTTCATTTGTTCAAAGTGCCGACGACGAGGAATTATTGGCGTCATCTGAATTTAAGTTACCTATGTGGGATATCGACAACGTCTTAATCGAAATGGAATTTTTCGCTCATAGAACCTTAACCCATCTATACACAGAAAGCTCATACAGGATACGATGGGTTTAGGTGAACGGGCCGGAATGGAACAGCGTTACTAACCGAAGGCCAACTCTGCCATATCAAAGCCTGTGTATGCACTGAGCACATGGACAGGTGTTCCACAGTTGGATCGTTTCAATAAAATAAAATAAAATAAAATAATGTATAAAGTCATACATTTTGTTGCTTATTTTCAGACTTACAATGTTTGGCAAACTCCATAAATCCAGGAAGAAAAAATGTTGCTTAGCTGGTACAAACGCAAACCAGAAAGGTCATGCTAATCCCTGTTGATATGTAAAACTATGTTGGAACGCGCACAATAATCGCTGCTAAAGTCGCTTGGACTCACTGACAGCTTCCAGATCTAAACTGTCCCTCATTTCCACTGGGGATGTTTTCGGGTATTCCCACCTCATTCGGCCGACTACCAGCTAGCTAGTCAGTCCTGCTCGGCACATGATAAGCCGTTCATGGCGCCATGGCGCACGCGGACGCGGCCATTGAACAACTGCTGCGGAGGCTGCCGAAGCTCTTTTAGTGGCCGCAGCGTCAGTAATATCGCCAGCTGGCAGTCTTGCCTGGATGGCTGGCTGCTTGGCTGGCAGATCCCTTATTCTTTTATGGCCAAAGCTGGCCCGTACTCTAGCCTGTACGCTCCTTTAACAGATCCGTTTTGGAAGCACAAGGTCAGCGAACGAGGCAGGAAGCTAGCTGAGGTGCCAAGCATTTCAGCACTTCGCCCTCTCTAACCACTACTTTCAGCGGTAACAACGACAGCACAGCCATTGCCAGTTGCAGGATACCTAGACCACACGATGCTGCCTGTCCTTCACCCCTGACCCCTGCCCCAGACTTAACCCTTGGCTATCCAAGTGTGTAACCAAACCACGCATGGAAACAACTAACCGTCCGTTGTCGTCCAGCTATAAAAAGCTGCCACAGCTACCGCTATTATTATTTTTTTCTGCCTTTTCTTCTCTGCGACTTCCATGACGAGTTTAATAAAAAGGATTTAAGTGATATGTACAATGCGTCACGATCACGCAAAGGGCTGTAAGGGCTTGATTATTCAGGAAAATATTGTAAAATAGTGCGGGTTCCATGCAACAAAATTTAACTGATGATGCAGGTTATCATTGACGCTTGAATGTACCAGTAAATATTTTCTAATTAAAAACTCTTCGGTTAGTCACTGGTAACGCATTGCCGTAACGTGAATACTGTTAACGCCTATAGACCCGCCGGTGTGTCGAACGATCAAGTATGTAAAATTTATTAGTTATGTGGGGTATCGTTGGACCTTTCATGCTGGGTATTGTCGAGCATAGTTGGAACTTTCGGTTCGCAGAGGTAACAAGAAAAAACTGATCGACTTACAAATGGCTATTGCATGCGAACGAATAAGATTCGATTAAATCCTGTTTTATGGGTCGCGTATCTATACGCCCAACAATTATCGATACTGATACATAATTTATCCTTATCATGTATATGATAATTAACTAATGACTTGCAGTGAAACGAGATTATCGAAAAAAAATCACGATTTTTAAATAAGTAGAAGTTATTTTCATTATCTCTAAAAAGACAATCCTCGACCTGTTAAGCCACTCCGCACAGCTTATACAAACTTTAAGTATGAATGATTTACCATTAGCAAATCGGCGGACGAATTGCGCGAAATACCCATTAACATGTTTCTCAGAGTGAACCCACTTCGCCCGAATCCTTTTTCAAGTAGTTTGTTTTTTTTGCTTATCACTTACCAAACGTATTTATAAATCGATAGATGGATCCAAAGCGAACGAGAAAAAAACAGCCTTTACCGTGTAGTGAGAACTTCCACTGCTATAATTACAGCAATACTAAGTTCTGTTACTTGCGATTTGCGAATGCCGTAGCTGCAAATTTGACTCATAGGATTTCAAAAGGTGCACACGTGACCCGTCAGAAGCAGCGAACAATTTAGGCTTGTCTCGAGCTAGGCCCAGTTGGTTCGACGCTTCGTGTACGACCCAGTTAAACTAGTTTTTTTGCCTTGGATAACAGCTGCTGGCGGCACCGCCACTGCCAACAACGCCTGACTATGAATATATGATCCTGAAAAACCTTCCCAATCTTAGAAGGAGACGGAAATTTTGATTAGGTTGAAGAATTTGACAATGGATTATAGCATTATTATTATGCTTGCTTTAACGATAACAATGTTGTCTTTTGAGCGTTCGTTCATTGAAAGAAATTAAATGAAGGCAAGTAGGGCTGAAGTTGGAGACGCGGCGAAATGATTACGCACCAGGGGGAGCAGCGACAGGCCACCTGTATACTAGTGGCCTGCAGCGCCGGACAGAGTTTGGGAAAATCAAGCGTACGTCAGTACTCTAGAATGACACCGTCTGGCGCACACGCTGGCTGCCGCAAGTGTCCTCCGACCAAGCGTTTCTCAGCAGACCCGTTGGGATTCCGAAGACGGAGCTCGGAGTTGTCGCTTGCGCATTGAGAACATCGCATGATTTTTTTTCACCATCCCTCTGTTTATCCCCCTGTCTCTTCACTCTCTCTCTCTCTCTCTCTCTCTTGTCAAACTCTGGCTTCCTGTACATCAGAATCTTGAAGGCCCAAAGCTTCGGGCCCTATGCTGTACTGTACTGCACTGTGGGATAGGATCATAATGGCCCAAACGCGTAGTTGCTTCAGTTGACCCTTCAGTGGCGTGATGGCGATTGGCAGGGACTAACTGAGCTGGGTGGCATAGAATAGAATTCATTAAGTGAGAAACACGGAGTGAACTTAGACTGGAGAACAAACAGAATAGCGAGCAAAAGAGTCATCCCCGAAAACCCGACAGACAAAGGCGGTTTTACGGACGAACGAAGGAACACAAAAGGCCAAACAACTTTGTCTCTGATCCGTCCTACGCGTGCCTACGTGCCCCACTGACGCCATCCTAACAGATCCATGCTTTTAGCAAACCATCCACTACAACACATACATGTAAGCAGGGACTTCTCTCCTTCTTTTTCGAGTACCGACAGCGAGCTAGCGGGCTATATGAGTGTAAGCTCCGGAAGAATGTGACTCAATACCCTAAATCTGGACTGAGTTCGCGAGTACAGAAGAAGCCTTTAAATATAGCCCAGGTCTGCTCAGTTGACCCTTTTGCAAAACCTTTTTGCACTCATTCGATGTACTTTACTGCCCAAGCATAGAACGATACTTCCAGCCCGTACTATTTTCATAATGATCCACGATGACTAAATGACTAAAATCAGTAATTCCTCGCGCGCAGAATATCATTGTCATAGAAAATTAAAAAGAGCCAATTTATTTACTTGGAAAAAAGGAAAAAAGAAATGTACTTATCACTTTCATAGAAATAAGCCAAGATAAGTCGATAAGCAACACTGGAATATGTTTACCTAAAGGCTTGAAGCTAATGGATTGCTTTATCACCTGATATGAGCACATTACTATCATTATTAAGTACATTTGCCTTTTTGGCGGGGGGGGGGGGGTGTTAGGGTGTTAGCGCATGTTTGCTATGTAAAATTCAACGCTTTAATATTTCTTTGAATTAAGAAAGACGTATGAACGATTAGTACAAAAATGCCATTGATACACTGAGTGTGTCCTAAATATTTGCTTTACAATTCAGTACCCTTAATAAACAATATAATGATTTACATTAGACGAGTAGAGATACATGAAGATACTATCCCGGAATAATGCAGAGAAAATGTTTAATAATAACACCAGTGTATATATATCTCTTCGACCAAACGAAGATGAAAAAAACATAGGGAAACTTGTTGTGTGTGTAATTGTCTAGAGCTTCTTCTAAACACCATCAACAAACGAGTCCCAATAATTTTTTACACCGAGTTATTGGCTATATGATTAGGCGTCATTGAAGTATCATGAATTTAATGGCAAAGCTAGCATTTAATACCCAAAGTCAAAGTAGGTGAAGAACTCTGGCGGTGTCCATCGGGAATCGGTAAGAACAGTGAGCAAAAACGACTTCAGCAAAATAACAGTACGATACTAGTGCCTGCATTTCAAGAGCTGAAACAGAAAGACGAGGTACCATAATTAAGAAAGCAGTTGAGTAAGAACAAACACAAACACGAGTATGCCCCGTATCAACGATCGTGATGGACTTCTTTGTATTATAAGGTCATAATGAAAACACTGAGCATAGTTCTTTAAGCGTTAAGTTCTGATTAAATGGAAACATGTGTGGCCTGCTCCAGGGACAATTCGCACGACTATCGTGAGGAAAGGCTGTGCGTATATCGCCACTATAGACGAGACACGCGTAAGTCAATACCATCCGCTAAAGAAGCTAAATTGAAAATATGGAACCAAGCAGAGAAGAAAGCAATTTTGCGGCAGTGACAGATAGAGTCTGGCATAAGCTTATCCTTATACCCGCAACGGATATCAAAGTCATTTTTTATTATGAGATATTACAGTCGACAGCACCCAGTTGCTCAGCGATGTTAGACGACCTTATCGCCAGGCTTCAATCACAACCTGGACCGTGGTAGATAGAAACGAATGATGGTGTCTGCCTTTATTTCTCTAAATTTAAATCAATTTACTTTTAATTACTTTCATTGCTAAAATTTAACGATAGGTAACGTAACATATCGATCCTTTTAGACTAGCAGTCTCATCTGTGGTAATACAAATCATGGATACACAGCCGTTGTGAAGCTTCCAGAGGGCTAGGTTTAACATATATACGATAGAGTGGGTGCACCTAATTCATATTAGAATGAAGTTGTGTAATTCGTGTTTAAGTTTGTCAACCACTAATATATATTTATATTTTTGTATTGTATACATAAAAAAAATATAGATATCTAATTAATAAATAGAAAATTTTATTATTATTTGGTATCTTGGTGTCATATTTTTTTCAATTGTATTTGTTCTGAGCTCTCCCTGAGCCTGCCTTATTTTCAAAATTACTTCAGTAATTGCTCTTCTTTTGTGAAGTAACTATAGTACAGACTAATTAACTTACTTATGTTTCTAGGCTTGGAAGCTTATGCAGTAGTACTTACGTTTCCTTGGTTAACATAACAGAGCAAAGATTCAATTTATTGGTGAAAAAAACACGTTACAACTTTACAAGCACTCGGACTATCGTCTTCGCTGTTTTTAAAGTAGCCTGCTGAGCCCAATATGTAAGATGAATTGTGGTGTATGCAGAAAGTATATTTTCATCGAAACATGCAGAGTTTCTGAGGAGAAGCCTCTGGAATAGTTCAGGTCCCGTAATAAGCGCTCCGTCACGCAGTCAGATATACCAAAGACATGCGTGAGTCGAGTGCTGGCAGTGGTGTTGGAGAAGACGGTAGATGGGTATTGGGAGTCTACTGCTGCTGTTTGAGTAGTGTCTTTACGGTAGTCATTCACATTGTTGTTGCCTTGGTCTGACAAGCCCGCGGCTACCGCAAGCTAAGTGCTCCCAGAAGAGATGAAAAGTCTCTCCCCCTACTAGCCTTGTGCCATCTGCATTGGCCCGCCGCCTGCATCAAAAAGCCGCACTCGTTTTAGGCCTACTGCAAGCTTAAGTTTGCCCGTGCAGAGCAGTGCCAAGATGCTGCTACTTTCGCTATCTACATCGTGGTCTGTTTCTTCATCATCATTGACATAGTCGGCTACCGCTTTCTTAAGAAAGCATGCCTCCTGCCCCCCTTCTGTATCACCTAAGCTTGCAAACCCCAGACCAACCTCTTACACCCCATCTTTATCCTTCCCTGAAAAAAGCAAGCTCTCGTGCACTGCTTTTCTCAGTCATTGGTCTTTTGGCGATGCCCAACGGTGAGCGTTTCCTCCTACTACCATTCCTGTTAAGGCTAAGAAAAAACTGAGGGGAAAGAGAGCTATGAGCGATATATGAGAAGGGCTTCTAGCGCGCGTCCCCAGTCGCCGTCTCCTTTCGGTGCTCCTTTCTTCTCCTTTCAGTTACTCTCAACGCCTTTTGGTCTGCCAGCTACACCGGCAGCTGCCGTCGTCGCCGCCGCCTCAGAGCCAGAGGGCAGCTCCTTTACAATGACCTCGGAGCGTTCAGCAGCTCCAAACAGCAAATAGCGTTCTAGCTATACTGTCCGCGTAAAGCATTGTTTGTATGTATGCCCATCTACGACCCCCATGGACCACTGCTTGTGCGAGAGAATGTGTTGTTTTTATGTAAAGAAAAAAAGCGGGGGACGCAGCACGCAGCATGGTGCATTTAATTGACTTCGTTTATACCACGAAGAACTTTATGAATGTAGCAGGCAGTGCCTTGCGACACTTACTGGCTGCTTCATTTGTGAAAGGAAGGTACACCCCAACAACTTCTATCCCCGCCTCCTAATAAGTCATACGTCTGGCAGCTTCCCACATAAACCTCCAAGCTCACTGATCTAGTCGCCCCCATCTCACCCAGCCATCACCATTACCAGCGCCGTCATCATGACAAATACCCCTCATATTTCTCTATTTGTCTCACTCCATCCCATCTCGTCCCTTCCACAATCAACACCATGAGTCTGCACCCAGGATCACTGCTGTTAGCACACCACCCTTTCTTTCGACCTTTCCATTTCTTCCAAAACGCAACCGGCTAAAATAGTAGCTAATCTAAAAAAGCAGACCATGCCTTTTACAATACATCAGTTCTTCTTCTTTTTCTTTCGGTCTTTTCTAAATATAATAATAATTAACACCTCTTCTCTCCACCGGTTGTGGCACATATTATCAATTCAAAGTATGTCGAAGTTTTTATTAAGTATTCGAATACTTTTGAATAAAGTTAATAATAAAGGCCTTCTGTATTTACACAGATTGCTTGGTACATATACGCCCATGTACACGGTTTACTTATGCAAATAGGCATATACGCGTATTAAATTCCAAATTTTGCTCCAATTATATATACTAAGCAAACCTAGAGAAAAAATAAATTAGTTTTCTATGAGCGTTAATATAACTAATTCAAATGTGGCGATTGTACAATTTTTAAAAGAAGTTCTGTAAAAGCGTCTCCGACAAATGATTTATTTTTTATTTGTATAAGCTCTTTCCAAATTGCCAACGTAAGGTTTAGAAACGAGCTCCTAGAGGCAGTGGCTAACATGGTATTGGCGTGTCGAGGCTTGTCAAGGTCTGGTTCTATTACGCATCAGATCAAAACTAAAAGGATCTGCCCCAGGGGCTTCAAATGCTTAAAAAGCCAATTCTGAACTAACTTGCTACCCTGGCGAGGTGCACCGTCTTGCTGAAAGACATATAAAAATCCACGACTTCATCACAATCACTAGAACACACAGATATAGCCCTTTCCTGAAGGGTGGCACATAGCTTCAGCGCCACTTAAAACATTAACACCAATAAGAAACTTCATGACAAATTTTTGCCCTAATCAAAAACTCCTAAGGCAAAGCAATGATTGCCTTTCAGATTGCCTCTTGCATCCATTAACGGTGAAGATTTTTTCAGAAGAAGAACCTGAGATGACAGGTTTTTCTATGCTTCAAGGAGCTGAGTTCATGATGTACAATGTAGATCTGAGGCCCGCTAGAACTGTCCTACGGGTAACTCTCTTTCGTTTCTAAGGTAACGATTATACGCCCCGTTGAGATACAAAGAACATTCGAAATGTATTTACTGCCTTTTTGATCAGTTTTTGAAGCGTCTCAGCCTGAATGTTTTCATCGATTTCGGCCAGACTAAGCTAGTGCATTTAGTACAGACATTGCATTACGAATAAACTTCTTTAGTAGCTAAACACCTATTCAAAAGGTATGGTGCATAGAGCTGAGACGGACGTCTACGTGGCAGTCAACAGAAGTAGGTTCTTTGTATGGCGGAGTCTAAGAGGTTCGGCATACCCGCTTGTAAGTTGACTTGTCGCAATTGCTAACACTATTTAAAAAAAAATTCTGCTTGGATACATTTTAAGCCACTCGTATTTACTATTTACTAGCTCCCCGACATGCAGCTATTATTTATAACTAACATTGATAAGTTAAGGGCCTACCTATTTTGTATTTGCTTATTTTCCTGACAAAAACAAAACGCGGTGATAGTCAAGATGATCCTCTGTAAACTCTCAATGAAACCATTAGCTGCTAATTGCGAATGAATTCACTAAGAAAATGAAACTAAAGAAATAGAACCATGGGGCAGTAGCCGTATGGACGTGTCCTTGCGTGGGAAAAAAGGCAAATGGCAAAAGAAGGCGTCGTCAAAAGCAATAAGATTATATCAGAATGTGGGCTAAGATGAAAAGGGCGAGGGACAAGACGTTTGGACCTAGCTCCCGTTATATATTGGATATCAAATGTGCGTTAGATGGTGAACATACGTAAGAGGCTCCTTTCAATGTCTTTCTTGTGCCAGCAGTAGCAGCAGAACCCGCCTCAATTGTGGCATGGCTAAAAGCTGCTCCGAAAAGTCCTAGGAGAAACATGCCATTCTCTTGCAACCGGACTGTGAGTCTTCATGAGGCCACACTGATCGGTACGACCGCCATACTTTGTATGCATGCCGTTTTTAAGTCACAGGTTAGGCCGCTTACGAATTCGGTATTCCCGACAACTTCTATAGTTCTTCGGCCACTGTCGGACCCCGTGATGTTCTACAACACCTTCTGATAAATAAATCATCAGCGCACCTACTTTCGATGTAGCTTTATAACATAGGTAAAAACAGAGGCTGAGATTTCAGATAAGGTTTGCCGCGTTCGTCTATGGTCCACTACCACAGGGACGACGACAGGCTAGACGAATACAAACGCGATGGGATGGCAACGATGCATCTGAATCGATGCGATCCGTATTAGTCGCTTGCATAGTACATTTCCTAACGCAATCAATTAGTCCTGTCTACAGGCCACACATTGGGAAGGGTCGATCGTTAACGACGATCGCAAGGCGACACTTACCAATAACTAGCACCGCTTATTTAACAGGGGACCTCGCGCTGCGGCACGAACAACCGATCGACCAATCTTGTTTACAGTGACCTATTTAAGGTATCGCTCACTCGCGCATTTATTTTGCAAGCGATCGACGGGCTGATTTATCCACTTACATAAAAACAACTATTAGTCGTGTTGGCAGCACTAGTCATGATGCTAGCACCAGCCGAGCACCCAAACGAACGGATCAATGAGTGTGAGGAGCGACTGAGGAGGAAACATGCTATTGAACCGCTAAATGAGCTGAATTTTTATGCGACCTCTCTCGAGTTCATGAGCCGCCTCAAACCTTAGATTGGTCGAGTTTACCATTGAATAACGTGGAGGCAATTAACCAATTGGTAATGCTTTTAAACGACAGTCGAAGTTTGAAACGGAACCGATTTTAACACAGAAGAAGCCTACTGCTTTGGGGCACATCTGCATCATTGGAAAACCACACAACTAGTTACTTGTTATCCAGCAACAGTTGCAGAAGCGTCAGATTCTCAATAATGATCTGCCCTTGTGTCCTTCATACTTATTTCTTCGTCGAGTTGCTAGTAGTGATCCCGCCTTGGTCCTTGAGTCTTCTGTTCTACTTGTGTAAATCAGGACATCTGTTCTCGATAGTGCCTAAAAGTGTTGTTCAGCAAGAAACCCTTCACTTTTGATCAAGTCAATAATTGCTCATTTGCTATCGTCGACCCAACCACTCCAAACGGTCTAGTCGCAACACGAACGACAGTCCGCAGAGGACTTATATTAAAACGTTAGATAACGCGTTAATATATTTACTTAATGTGCACCTTTTGTCCCATTTGATTCAGTATGATCGTTCATATGATACTTTCATGCCGTTCCCAACGAAGCAGTCTAAGTATTCTTAGCAGGAGATTGCATGCTTATATGCGAGTGTGTCTCTACTTTATTCGAGTCATCTTCGAGGATGATTCGATGCATAGGGCAACGAATAGCCGTGTACTTGGTATATCTTTTCTGCACATTAAACTGAACTGGGCTTGACATAACTGACCCATTAATCTATGCTGTTGCTTCTGTATGCTATACGCGACTAGGTCTACAGGTAGACGATAGTTCGGTAGATAGACAGACACCTGGTGATTCCAGTATTAGTGAGATGACAAAACGGCAGTCGTTGGGAAACAAAGGACCGGACGGCATCAGACAGCGTTTTTGGCAGTCGTTCTCATTGCCCTAATTGGCTATCGGGTGCCAAAGAGAAGCGATGTCGAGAACATTAGAGACGCGTCAACAAATGCTATTTGAAGGTGACTGTAGCGTTGTTTTCAACCCCATCTGAAACCAGCTCCGTGGACGCGTGCTTCCGTGGAAAATGCTTAAATCCACCTTAGCTAAATAAATAGGCAAGGTATATTCAATGTCAGATACAAATATTTGGGTCCTTTAGTGGTCCTTGTGCTGGGACCTAATAATCAACTAAAACTTCATTTCTAGGTGGAGGCCGGCAAATCCCGACGCATGTGTAGAAATTAACTAGGTCCTTTTTGCACGGAAGCACTTCAGATCCTTTGTTATGGTTAAACCTTTACATATTGTTACAATAGATGCCCCAGCTGATTGCTCCTACCGGCTTTTCTATTAGTTATACGGGAACGTACTTATGTATGCATATAGGATTTAGTAAGCAGCGATACGGTAATTTCTCTTGCTACTAGGTATTATCCATCCACAGTGCGAAAATGGCGGGTGCGAGAAGGAGAACAAAGATGGTCTGATTAGTGGGCTCCCAATGCACGACTACGAGGCATTTAGCCGTCGTCGTCATCATCGTAAGGCCCTTCTAGCCTCGCAGTGACGGTCCCTAAATCTTTTTTGCATAAATTTTCGCGCCTTCTTTAGTATGGCAGCATCCTTCCGTCCGCCGGTCTGAGAAGCGGGTACACAAACACACATCGTATATACGAGCACTGCCTATGTTAGGGGGGCATTCAGCACGCTGCTACTACTGCAGCAGCAGCCCTTATGTCGAGTCGCTGTCGGAGAAAATCTATCATCTGCTCCGACCCTAGGTAAGGAGACACGGAAACACGCTGGAAAGAAAATTGAGACAACGACGAGAAGCGAGACATGCCAAAAGATGATGTTAACCGCGCAATACGACGTCTTTTTAAGACGAACAGTTCGGGGGCAGGACTTAAGTAAAGGACAAAATGGAAAAGCTTCTCGAAGCTAAAGTTAAGGCACGTATGTGTCGACTGTCAACGACTCAAAAGAAGATTATTTAAATCGCTGCGACGTTCATTTATAGTCGAATGCAAAGTCGGTGATGCAACACAACCATATTTCGATACATCTATATTACTACATATTATAGATAGTTCACCTTCAAGCGTATCAGTTTCACTATTGTTTAGTAGTAGATAACGTTTATATACGAAAGTGGCTGATTGAGTCGTATCTGATCGCAGTAGCCGCAGTAATCATTTGATGTGATCCTTCTCGACGGCATCCATGTGTGATGATACCGCAAAGGTCCATTTTGAACACGGCTGTTTGTAGCAATGGCAGTTGAAAGCTGAGTTGAAATGGAATAGAGTCTAGGTCGACCATACTGCTTGCCCAATAAATCAACGATGCTATCTTTGATATTATGTAAATAACACTATTTGATTAGGATTCCATATGGGCGGACATAATTGAATGGGAACGCTCCCTTTTTGAAAAAGCCATAATTACTCCTTTATTTCAGCTGCGTCATGTGTGTGCACATACAGGTATCCATGAGCAATTTATCTGAGCATATTATTGAAGTCGTAGTACTTTAACATCTTCCCTTTAACTATTACTATAACGCTAATCGGAATATATGCACGAAAGCGTGAACTCCGTGTATAAACCGTCGACATCATGTGAACTACGGCTATGTTGACAAATCAGCGCCGTTTGTTTTTCCAGAGAAGTACAGCGTTAGATCTGTGTATGTGTGTGTGTGTGTGTGTGTGTGTGTTTGTGTTTGCACCTTTGTGTGGCTGTGCGTAGCTGGGCAAGGGACCCTTCTGTTCCTTCCTTCTTCAGCAGTTAGCTGCTACTGCTGTTATGCCCCGCGACCTCGCTCCCGGGCGCAGAAAACGACTGTGGCGCCCCCACCCACCATTGTATCTTACCATTATTACTCTCTCCAGTCATCTATATATATAGATATATACATATATATATATATATATATATATATATATATATATATATATATATATATATCTGGAGAGAGTAATATTAATTGAACTAATTGAAAGTTGCAGCGAGTGAAAAATAGCTGAGTAGATTATAGGGCCGCTGAGCATGTTCACATTCACCCGCATCAAAGATTTTTGCCCGCGCTGCGACTGGCGCATGCGCGTTGCTCACCCCGCCACAAGTGGGCCCTGCTACTGCTGCTGCTTACGGCCTCTGTAGCAGAGCTCTGTGACTAAGGTCCACTGTTACTCGCGCCGCTGTTTCGTTAGCCGCTGTACGAACAGTCGAAGGCAGCAGTAGTGACAATAATAACAACAACAGTAATAGAAGTAGCGGTAACAGCAGCAGCAACGATATAGCACAACGACAACTAGCGCTGCTGTTCGACATCTCGTGTAATTCCGTGTTCTGGTTCTGACGACGTTCTTTCGCCGTCCGCCTCCACAATCGACGCATTGTCCTCAATGACGTTACCCTCTGAGAACCTCCAAGTGGCCGAGGGCTATTAAAATCCTCCAACAACGAAAGCAGCCCTCTCGTGAAGGTTTCGCAAACTCAGAAAAAGGGGAAAAAACTCTCGTCCCATCCGTGTTTTCGCGCCGTGGTTTGCTCGTAACTGGCTAGCTAGCCAGCCAGCCAGCCAGCCAGCCAGCCAGCCAGCCAGCCAGGCCGATCGCAATCAACCAACGACTGTTCATCCTGTCCGTCGTTCGTGATAGAGTTGGGAGTTCGTTCGTTCTGTTCACCGGAAGCGTGAGGTCGTATTATTAGACATACAGAGGCAGTGGTGTTCGTTGTTCTTCTTCTTCTTCTAGTCCCCTGCCCTGAACCAAGCGCCCGCCCACCCGTCCGTCCTCGTCCACCTGTCCGTCTGATCATTCGACCCAATGCTCTATTATTATTCGTTTGCTCATTTAATCATTCATCCGTTCGCCAACCCCCCGACCAGATGGACGTACTCGCTTCGCAAGTTTGTAATCGTGAGTCGACTCTCTCCTTGTGTTTATCGATCCCATTGTGGCGTTTCAAATTGTTGACAGATACGCAACCACCATAGTCACCGAGTGTCTAATTAATCCGCCTCATCCTAAACGCGTCCTATCCAAATCCGATGCGAACCCAATCTGTCATAAATCGCTGATTGTTTCAACCTTCAACCTCCAACATTAAACAGCCAGTCCTCATCAGCCCAATCCTTTGACTACAACGAATAATCGTTTAACTCTGATCGTAACTGCTAGCATCAACAATGCTGAGCAATCCGTCGTTGTCGATCAACTGACAGAGGGAAAATAATTGGCACACTGACTGATTATAGCCAACTAACTATTGATTACCGTATCGTGGCCAAGAAGGATTACCTCTTCAGCCAATACAGTCTTCGCTGCCTCCTTTTGACTGCGGTCTCGTTCGTGTGGCCTTATTCGTTCGCTGATTCGAAACAATTCCGTCTTCCTATTCTATCATCATCGCCATCACCATCATCATCATCATCATCATCATCATCATCATCATCGAAACTCGCATGCGTCCCGCTGGCCTCCGGAGTCACTGTGTCTGCCAGGCGCAGGACAGTAGACACGCGGTAGGCAAAGCGCCGTTGCTGCTGGTCATAGCTCCACTGCTACTACTGTTGCCGTTCCCCGCCCCACCACCGTTGTCAACTATGCTGACGGGTGGCCCGCCAGCGCTCAGGTCGACGCCGGTCGCGCACCCTCTGCGCTTTCTTTCGCATGTGACCTTTGCTGTGGAAGCAATCCCAACTCATCCAAAACGTTTTCAATGCCCCCGGGACCTCTGGCTCCCCCTAAGTCTAACCTGGACCGACGTAGCCTCCGAGCATGTTTAATTAGCTGGTAAGCGTCACGACGTAACTACACACAGTAGCAGATGCACGAACACTGTTAAACAGACATTTGACCAACAATCAGCAGGCGGTCAGCCTCGCGATCAATCAAATAACAGTCGCCGACCTTCATGTATCTATTTTTAGAAAAGCAAGTCCGACACTAGCCGGCCACTAAGCAAGCATAAGTCATTGCATATCCACCCACCCAGCTAACTTATCGATCTGTTCGCTCATTGATTTACCCATTCATTTACCCACCTGCAATTATGTGTCGATCGTAGCCCGACAAGAAGAGCTCGTCTTAAGCGTTTCTGGCCCACCCATTCTTCCTAATAAATTATTGCCTAAAGCATTCAATTTCGTTCTATTCTAGCGAGAGTGAACAATCGCAGACTGCTTCGCGAGCTAACACACCTGTACATGCATATATTTGTTACGATATATATATATATATATATATACGTGAAAGCAATACCCCCACCCCCCATTCCTTCTGAAGTGAGAGGTGACAAAGTAACGGAAGCGCCGAATGCGAAATGGGATCGAATGCTCATCAAAGACAGGAACATAGGAGTCATGTTTATGAATAAAACGCTATCGTTTGTGACTAGAAAGGGACACGAACACAGGCTGTGACCGAGGACGAAGAGTAAAAGTCAACTAGATTAGATAGAATCCTGATAGAATACGTCATCATTTAATAATAGTAACGTACTATCTAGTTAGTAGGAAACATAACCGCTTTCTTTTGTGGCCTTTACAATGACGCCGTATATTTTGCTGTCGCTGATGGCGTCATCGCAATTAGTGGCCTCTGTTCCGAGTTGAAAGTTGGCCGTGCCTTGTCCTGATTTAGCAAGGCCTTGAGGAAGCTAATTTTTGGTTTATTATAGCTATCCCGATGCGGGATAGCTGCGGTTACGTTGAAGTCAAGTCTGATAGGAATCGGACGCTGTTCTTCCGTCCGTTATCTCAATAGACTATTTGGTCTTGTTTAAGATGGATCTTACATGATTTCTTCCGTGAATTATCGGTTCTTCTGTTGAGCTACATGTATAAATCGTATCGTAACCACTTTCATATTGCCAAAACACACTGCGCATTACCTATCAAATGGTCAACGATATTTATGATACCCGTTCGCGTGTCTAGCCAATAGACGTCTTTGCCTGCGAGGTACTTATTGGTATGTAAATGTATTCGAATATAACATACGAGTAATGTGGCTCACGTTATTAAATGGCGGAATACAAGATTCAGCAGTTATTAAAGATCGATCGTCAACCCATAGCAGAACAGTAGCGTAATGCCGTTTACATGGATGGGCATATACCTCCAGCAGACTGACGTATTTTCGGATTGAATCAGATCGCAAATGGATGAACACAACGAAGCAGCAGTAACACATGCTTTCGTTATATTTGTGGCCTTAATGTAGGTCTGGGCAAGGGGCTGTTACTGCAATTATCACCAACGACGGGTGGCTTTTCTTATTGGATCTTATGATCTTACACAACAAGTAGGCGGCGGCGGCGGCGGCGGCGGCGGCGGCGGAAGCGGCAGCATCCGTTTCCCTTGTCCTTCCATTCCAACTTAGCCGCCATTATCGCTCTTGCCGCAGTAAAGCCAATGCTATCAAACACGCACACAAGCGTACTATAGAAATATTTGGAGCCAGCTACTGATGAACTGTCTAACGATCAATGACGATATACAATGCGTGCAGTATATTCTCCCTGTACATACAGCTTATTTTTTAGAACACCCCTGTCCAAGGCAGTATTGAATAAGAGTACCACGCCAAGAAAAACAAGCTACATTAGCTTACAATGTAGTTTGTTATTCTGGTAATTAACATGTACAATCAGAAGCGATACGAGCCGTGATCGTAACCCAAGCGATCTTCCCATTTCTTCTCTAGGATATAATATAACACGCTTAGCTGTGTTATATTATATACCAGCTAAGTGAACAGAATATACTCAATGCGATTATCTTAAAAGTTAGTTTTATATTATCGTAATATACGAGCGGAACAATATTTGCCTTATAACCGGACAGCCACAAACGGCTAACCAGAAAATGCCGCTCGTCTTTTTTACCTAATAGGGCAAATCGGAGGGGAGGGCGAGACCTCAGCTGAAGACAAGGAGGCAGAGGCCGAGGCTGAGGCCGAGCGATTGGAAGCTCTTCGTGAGGCCGAGGACCGCCGCAAAGAGAAGCACCGCAAAATGGAGGAGGAACGCGAAAGGATGCGTCAGGGCATCCGGGACAAGGTACCGAATTCAATTAATTTCACGGCTTAGTTTTTCATGAGGTTAAAACAGTGAGTAAGTCAAACGATTGCATCCATTGATTAAAAACAAGTAAAATATTATACAACTTTAGGTTAATCAATAACTAAGTGGCACCCATCTACACACATATAGGTAAAACTGCTTGTTCTCTTCTTTCAGCACTCTCCGGACTTTGGTCTGTCGATCTCCAAACTACGTTAAAATACATAAACATTCACTAAACTTCTGGAAACCATTTGTGTTTTAGCTCTACTCGAACATCGATTGTCAAGGAACGAATGTGTAAAATGTGGGATTTCACATTTTTATCATAGGCTCTATTAAAAACCGCAAAATGTTGAAACTTTATATGACTGTATGCTGAACACATTCAGCACCTATAGACACGATGTAATTTGGAGTGTCGTTATAATTTAGTCTATGCAATCTATCGATTCCTTTTCAGTACGGAATCAAGAAGAAGGAGGAGATCAAGCTTGAACCCGAAGAAGATATGGGACCTGCTGGACTGAATCGACGAAAAAAAACTCCCGAAGAAATTGCCGCAGAAAACGAAGCAGCTGAACAGGACGAGCTGACCAGTAAGAATCGCTCATATCCATTGTGGCCCTTGTGCTCTAGACACAGCCCCAAGCAACTGGAACATAGAATCAATGATCTTCAAAATGCTCAATCAATTGAACACTGATTGTCCAAATCGATCGTTTTAACGATATTTTTTTGTACACGATTTGAATTTAGACGCATTTTAAACTCTACGATATCCTCACTTTGTTCGTTAAACTCGTTCGTCATCTAATAATAATAATAATAATGATAATCGATATTTTCGCTTGCAGAGCTCAAGAACACCATCGAAACGCAAGTGAGCGAGCTAAAGACGACAATAGAGGGGAAGTGTAGCTTACAATAGATTACTGCCTCTGCCTTGCACGTAGATCGCCTGTTCGGAGGCCTTATAGTGCATGACGAACAGTGCAATTCCAGGCAAATGCAGCCGCAACAGAAGCAACCAAGTACTTATAAATAAATAAGAAAAAAGGAACAAGCTATCCATTACCGTCAAATAAACACGAAATCAACACTATTGCCGCCTGCTCGCCAACTCGTCTGCTTGGAACCTCAACTTATCTAAAATTATTCACCGGCAAACCATCGCCATCGGCGCCGTCACACGAAAATACATGGACAGCAAATAACCTTAAAAACCACTAAGTTGTTGTTCCCACACGCAAAAAATAAATTCAAGTCAATTTATAGCCATAGCGAAACGATCGCCGAGTGAGTTAGCTCGTGTATGGGATGCAGATCGAAACGGAAAGCCCGCTAACGTACGCATATAGCAATCAGAAACAAAAAAACCGTAGGGAATTATGACTATGAAGCAGTAGTGACGAACAGCTAAATAGAAAAAAAGCATAAAAGCAAAGCAAGAAAGATTGGCGGCTCCGGACGAAAGTACCGTCAAGCAAGCCGTTTGTGACCGATTAGCTCGACGACATCACTCTGATGAGGACCTATGGTGCTGAAAAGCTAATATGAGATGAAACTATGACAAGGTTTAATTGTAGCTCACGAAACAATTCGCAGAGTAGTCGCGACGATATCTCAATCGATTACTAGCTACGTGTTTGTGTATTGAGTCCTCTTTCATCATATATCATGGCGCTCGCTCATACCGTAGCAGCAGAAGAGTAATGCAAGCAGATAGATGAAGATTCATAAACTGCTGCTGGTGCGGCTATGACAAGAGAACAGATCAGCAGAAGCAGACAAGCTTTCTTGCTCCTTGAAAAAAAATCATTAGGATACTGCACTAGCAGCATCCGGAGGAGTTAGCGATCTCGAGAAATATCAGGCCTCAAAAGAGTAGGACAGTCACATCTGTTCGTGGAGGCCCTGACACTATTCAGGTAAACGCAGAAGAATTCTGCACAGCCGTAGCGAAGATATATCATCTATTCTAGCGTACGAAGTCATGAAGTACCTATGGTTCGAAATGCTTTGACTATTGATTGTGCTCATTGATTTTATAGAACTGGTTAATGAAGAGGAAACTATCGCCACCCAGTAGTAATCACTAGTCCAATAGTATAAATAGAATCATGATGAACAAAAGTCATTGTATTATTAACGACGAGTATTTCAAAGAGAGCCACAGTAAGGTTCACAAGCTTCTAACAAAAAGAATGAACAGAGGGAGCTGGAGTTGAAGCAGCTGAAACTACTATTGACAGAGACATTATTATTGCTACTATGAATAATACAAGGAAACAACAGCCGCTGCAGCAGTAGCAGCAAACAAGGTAAAAGCTCTTTATAATAAAATGAATATCAAGGGCAGTCATGATACTGCTGCTGCTGCTGCTGTTGCTGATGCCGAGGGCGATGATGAGGTTTCAGTGATGACCAAACGGCCACACCGTTCCATTCACATTCGTGATAACAAATTATAATGATGATGACACGTAATCTGATGGCGACGTCGTCGTCGTCGTCGCCATCCTGTCGTCGGAACAGAAGGCTGTCCTTGATTCAAGCGGTTAGATCCTGATATCTTCAGCTCACATGCAATGGGCCAAATTGCGGCAGCGGGATCACTTACTCGGCTTATCGTTAGTAGTCGTTATTATGGAGTTAACAGAATAAGTATACAATATTTACATGACTCAGAACGATGTGAGGAAACGTTGAGAAGGCCTTCTACTTGCGCGAAAGCTGTACCGGCCTCCCGCTATTCTTAGAAGAGCCTCAATGCCTCTCATCCGATTGACAGCCCTCTTCCTCATGTTACAGACAGGGGATGGCTAGTTAGATGGAAGGCGGCCGGTGGTACTCCGTAGTGCTCACTTCACAAAAAAGTAGAGCGCTTTCAGCGCCCTCCTTCGACCGTCAAAAGATCCTATTGACGCTACCGATCCCCATCTGCCCGTTTCTCTCTCGGCACTAGCGACACCTTCGTCCACGTTCTAATCCTATGCTATATAAAATTTACAAAATTCGTTCTATTTCTGCATTCCAGACCGTGCTTCCGCTTTGTGTTCAAGTTCTGCTTAAGTAAATAAAGTAAATAAGTTCTTATTTAAGGTGCAACGTGGTATTTTCGAATCATTTGTATATCTTTATATAACTATTTCGTGATTATATGTTGTGTATACGCTAACAAACGATTGTCGCTTGCCGCGTGAGTCAGGTGTTGCTTCTCAGCCTTCACCTTCTGTGCCCTCACTCAGTGGTTCGAGTTCAACTCAATCTTTTTCGAGCATGAGGGACGTCAAAAGCTAATACTTTTCCGACGCCTTTCTTCTTACTAATCCCTACGGTCGGGGGACAGGCGACGCTGATGTAGATTTCCAGTCTGCTCTACTACTCTGAATATGCCTACCGCTCTATAAAGAGAAAACTAACATACAATCGACAATAACAACAACAACAACAACAACAACAACCGCAACAACGACGATGATGATGACGACGACGTCAACAACAATAACAATGACATCCGGCACTGTTCACAAATACACACAATTATCTAAGAAAAAAAAATATAGCGTAACTACTATAGCAACATTTAATCAGTCAATTCAACAAACAAGCAACTAACAACCAATAGAAAAGCTTCAGAAAATAGTGTAACATCGCAGCTGAAGTGTACACTACAATTTTCGTCCATAGGACAGCAGTTACAGGCAATAACCCCTTGGGAAAATGGAGTGGACCTTAGAACAAAAATAAGTATTATCGGCGTTAGCAGGAAAAAACATCTCGACGAACCGCCGAGCGCCCGTTGAATGTCTGTCATCGATTCCGGGCAGGCTAAAAGCTGTTCGAGCTGGAACAGCTCGCAGACAAGTTAACCTCTTTCTCTAAGCAAAATATGCTTGTGAGGTCACAAATGAAGCGAAGAAAAAGAAAGGGTTGAGAGAGATCGAGGCTAGGCTATAGGCTAAATAGACTGATCGGTTCTTATGGATTGATTGAAATTGATAGGTCTATTGACCTGTTACTGACTAAAGAATGTTTTAAACTAGTTAATAAAAGTAAGCAAAACAAAAAAAAAAAGAGCTAGTCAATGAGTCAGTTTAATGCCGTATGATGACTAATCACGGTCATGACTAACAACATTAAAGCGAAATGTTGTTGACTACGGAAGCGTGATCGGCCACACAGTGGTTGATTCAAAAGACATGATGAAAGCTAACGTGCTAATTACTACTGAAGATGACGGCGGCAACGTTGACTGATGGAAGAGAAGGATGACGAACACGCTTATGGCAACGACAGGATGTCGCATTCGTCCAAGATGGCCACCCGCTTCTGCATGTGTGTGTGTCATTCATTGATGGCACGACATAAGTTTAGCTGGACTGTCCCGTGATAGCGCAGTGTTTACCTGCTAAACATAGGGGCATATGCGGCGGTGTGGGTTTGAATCCGTGCTGGAAGGGGCCAGCCGTCTGAAGTAAAGACCTATATACCGAACGTAAAAGACGAGAAACATTTCTATGTTAGGCTAGATTGGCTCAAACGATCAGCAATCGTTCAGACAGACAAACTGTATGTACTTCTACTACGATCATTAGCAGTAATACTACTATTATTACTACCACTATTAATAAAATATTGCTATTATGACTACAATTGTTACTATATTTCAGACATAACGATACACATCATCATAATCAATAGTATCGTACATGATACTTTCATGAAGGACGCCTTCTGAAGCCTTGAAGCTTCCGAGCCGCCTCAAAAAATAGCAACAGTATTATCAATAATATTCATACGACTAATACCAGTAATGTGCTACGCTAGAATATCTGATGGCGGAGAGAATGAAGCCGATGCTGTTTATGATGATGATGATGATATCGGTCGCAGTCCTGGTCTGTTTGCGGTATGGAGGGGCTCCGCCGGACGGTGTCTACCACCCTCTGGCCGGCGGACCGCGTCCAGTCGCCGATTGCTGGTTGCCCTTTGCCGATCGCGGCTTTGCCCTTGTTTCGCCTGAAGCAAAAAGAAACGGGTCGACGTTTTATTGGAAACTAACTTCATATGATATGACGACGACGACGACGACGATGATGATGATGATGATTGTTATTATTATTTAGCTAATATGCAATACAACATACCCTAATAAAACTATATTGTGACTTAAATATTCAGCCAATCCAGTCACTAAACAAACACTACCTTTACAGTAATAACAACTACGATCTCTTGATAGTACATACAAAACGAAGACAAGATATCAATACCATTTAAAAAACGATATCAGCGCACTTATAGTTTGATAAATATTAATGGCTATACAAACATCCCCCGATCCACAACAACAGTAACAGCGTAACAATGGCCATAACAACAATATAAATACAATAAAAACAACACACGCTCACGCGCGCACGCACACACACACACACGTACACACACACACACACACGTTATACAGCACGTAAAAACAACACTGAAATTCAAAAATGTTACTACATGCATGCAAAAAAGTGAATACCGAAATTATCCACCGTACGATAAACAAATGAGACGAGGTAGATATTTTTGATGGTTTTTTCACCTCATATATATATATATATACAATTGCTTAATTATTATTTTAATTGTACTCCTTCATTCTTCGTAAGCAATGATATGGATCCTTATTTAATGGTCACACTTGCTTGGTTAAGTGTTCATGGAAGAGGAAGAAAGTAAGAGAGGATGAGAGACGTTCGCTCGTATCATATCGCTTTGGTGGTAGGCCGCGATTAATCATGTGACGAACGTAACAAATCTCACGAGAACTGACCCCTCTTAAGGCGGTGAGCCAGCTCTGACCGATGCCAATCGTAAAGGATATAAAAAAAAAAAAAAATTTCAACAATTTTATGGCTCACCGCGCCGATAATAATAACAATAATACTGCAATTGTACTAATATCAGCTTCTGACCTACGAACTAATTTAATTCATTAAAAAGGGTCATTAATTAAAATCGTTTTGTTATAAGGAACAAAACGATTAAAGAAACTTTCTACTGTTACCATACGCGGCAAATGAGCGGACTTCGGCGCTTGGCTCCCCTTTGCCTAGGGCTACACGTAGCAAACTGATTCATTTTCATCTGATTGCTCTCGTACCTTAGCGGCGATGGGTGCCGACCGCCGAAGCGGTCACCGAACCTAGACGTTTCCCAGTTATTTAGAGAAACATTCAACAATGATAACAGCAGAAACAATAAAGTGTGTCTATACATAAACGTTGAACGAAGCGGAACAAGCGAAAAGAGGATAACGAAAGGGCACCACAACAACAACAACAACAACAACAGCAGCAGCATCGATTACATTGAGGTACTAACCAAGAAGACAAAATTTTTATAGGTCACCTACAATTCACTTCGCTTCAATAAAATAGCAGATGACATATGTATCTCGATTGACAATAGCCGCCCTTCCCCCCACCCCACCCCACCCCACCCCACCCCACCCCCCAGATCAGATGGCGCGGAAGGCATTGAGAGTTTCCGACTGGAGATTTACAGCGGGGTTCCAAATGGCACATATAAATGTGTTTCAGTGCTTTTGAACATTATTAATCTTATGATGATAGGAACGATAAGAGTAGTTAGTGACCACAATTAATGGTGCAATGGCGCAGTACGTATTTTGCTCTCACAATGTTGATTTTGCTAACTCTTTTAACGGACATCGACGTTATAAATACGACAACCATGATGGTGGTGGTGATGATGGTGGTGACTATGGAACTGGTGGTAAAACACCACAGTTTCCACACTGATCCAATTTGGGCCACCGGCGATGGCGATGGAGATAATAACGATTATGATAAACTATATGACTAGTAATATCATGACCTGACATTACAGCGGAGTTTCGACAACGGACGCTTTTTACGTCAAGAGATTGCCAATAAAACGTTTACCTATCTTGCATCTCAAGAATGGGTCGCTTCTAAGTAACGACACCCAAGACAGTAAACTATTGATCATCAAGACAGAAACAAAAAGGCGTGGGATTTGTTATTATGCGATGACGATGATGATGATGATGATGATGACGATGATGGTGATGATGATGACGATGACGATGATGATGATGATGATGATGATGATGACGATGATGATGATGATGACGATGATGATGACGAAAATCCAGACGACAGAACGAATAACAACGATTTCAATGAGACTTAGAACATTCTTATGATCACTGTTACAATTAAAACGTTGGTGACAATACGACTGATCGTTTTCTGAGTTTGTACAGATAAAACTCGTTGAATAGATCGCTTTCCCTGAGGTATATATGTTGGTCAGCTTGGAAGGCAACATGGATCTTGAAGAAAGCGATGCCCAAGCTCGATACTTGTGTAGATAGAATATAGCCATGCGCCACAATAGGCTAAGGCCAACAGTAGCGGTAGCAGCAGCAGCAGCAGCAGCAGCAGCATCAAATCTAGAGAGACGTGAAAGCCACACAGATAATTGCTGCGAGAGAAACGACGTGAAAGAGTTATTCGGCATCGTATTATTAAATCAGAGCGACAAACGATACGTGATGTATCCTTTGAAAACTAAAATCCTTTGTCACATGCACGGAAACACAAGCAAAATTAAGTGGTTCTACTGGATGTTCTATTGGACATACAAGCAATAAACACGAAATGCACCTACAAAAACTACCCATTTGGCAATAGTCATAGGGATTTTTTTATATGTATATATAGACAGACACATGCAGTTGTGCTTCTACCAGTGGTGATAGTATCGTCAAAAAAGTAGTCCTATTATAGAAGGGTGGAGCATTACACCAATGGGCTGTCTTCTCTTGCTGGGCTAAGAATTGTAGGCAGTTGCTGTATCGGATAGTCTGCTTATTTCTTTGTTATCGATGCTAGCGACCATGACGATTCAATTGCAGCAGACTCGTCATTACGCAATCGCCTATCGTCCATCAGGTTATTGGCGCTCGTGAAGTAATGATAGGCCCTCATTAGGGACAAAGTTACTTGGGAGACATGGTTTTGTCAGTCAAAAGCGACATGTCGACCTAGGTATTGCCGAAGGCATAAACCGTACGTCTTAGGGTACAACCATAACGAATCTATTAGATAATGTTACTCTGCTGCTATAGTCCGAAAGTCGTACTTTTATTAACTCTTGCCAGCTGTCCTGGACTCAACAAGCCATAATAGTCCTCAGAAAAAATCAGTAGCATTATTATCGAGTACACCTGGCTGGATTTATTTGCTTTGCCTGCGCTGTGTACCAATTTTTAGCACGCTTAATGCAGACTAGCTAACAAAAATCTGCCACATTGTCCTTAAAGAGAGAGAGAGAGAGAAAGCAAGCGAAGGGGGATCTTTAGCAAGGACAGTATAAAGACTACGGTCTAAGATTTCTCACGGTCCCCACCATGTAATATACGTCAGATAGTTCATTCGTCTGAAGGCTGAAGCAGACTCATATCTGCTGCGGGGTCGATTTGGAGATTGGTATTATTCTTGCAGTTGTCTGTTTTTCTACTGTTGGCTTCTACTGCTGCTGCTGCTGCTGGTCTTGTCGGGCAACCAAATCCGAATTCGTTTGGTCCAGACAGCGTCGGCAGACGAGTTTAGAGGCACTCGGAGGCCACGCGCCACTATGCATAACAAAGGTGGCCTACTCATGGGCTGACAATACGACTATAATGCGGTTTGCCTAAATGTGTGTTCGTTTTGCTATTTTTCTATTATTATTATTTATTACCTTCAGTATTGATGGTGGTTATATTGATTTTCGTAGTAATGCCTGCACTTGGACGCTTGGCTGGCGGTTGGTTAAATGAAGTCGGCTGTACGTAGGTACACGTTTTGTTGTATCTGACACATCTTTTTATGCTGTTAGGGGTGTTAATAGCACTGATCGCTCGATTCTAGGCGGGGCCGTTGGGCTGCTGAGGATCTGGCTGCTGGCTTTATAATATTGGGCAGGAGCTGAAAATCAGGGGGATTTGAAAGAAAGTATTGCGCAATAGATCTGCAGCGTTGGTGCAATGATGATGGTAAGTTGGGTCTATAAACGAAGTTGGGACTATAAACGAAAATGGTAGAATAAGGTCGAAAACACCTATTAATGGGGCGGCTAACGATACCAAAGCTCTCCAATTTAGGACATGGGAGCCATGTCGACTAGATCATTGGGAAAGCTATTATTACGACGGTTGGGACAGGTGATTACATTCGCAGGAGTCAAGGAGAATAGGTTTCGTAGAACTGGGCGATACACCGGGAGACAGAAAACGAACCTGCTTATAAACGGTATTTGTGGGCTCGCAGCAATACGTTGTGAGGGGATAAAGCGGGGGGTGATTGCAACATAACAAAATGCTATTGATCGCTTTCCTGCTCAATTAAACTTTATTTAGAGACACTTAGAAAATACTCACAGCTGCTGTGGTTGTATGATAACCGCGTCGTTGTATAGACCTTTGTTGAAGGGGCGCTCAGGGAGCGGCCGGGACGACACTAACAATACAATCATTTACAAAACATCAACGGAGTAATGATAATGCTTGTACGCAACAAAGCAACGGCTGTCAGCAACAAACGCAATGTGAGTGATAGCAGCTACTGATTTCGCTTCCATGTCGTCGTCGCGGGGTGAACTAAAACAGTACAACATACACTATGGGAGCATAGAAATAAGCTTTTGTTTGGTAATTTTCGAGCTATTTATTTATGCTATAATGTGTCGCACTATTGACCCCCCAATATTGTTGCCTTCCTCGACTGAACTCAACGAGTCATCAGATGCTTTTAGTAGCCTTTCGTCAATTCGTTTCCGTTTCGATTGCTCTGCACTACCTGTGTCGACCATGAACCGAATAATAATAGTTAGAAGTAGATCATTAGAACGACAGAAGGGTCAGCTATACGTCCTAAAATTAACGTGTCCAAACATGATCGTTTGCGGTAGAAAGATGGGACAGATTGGGTAGACCAGTTGATTATTGTCGATTCTGAATTCTGGGACAGCCGATCAAGATAGTAGTCTCTAATCCCTGAGCTCAAGGCGAAAGCTCGGTTCGGGACGGATCACGACGGACCGGTGTGAAGGAGACGCTAGTCAACGGAGCAAGATAGTATCGAGTAATGAACTTTAGATGAAGTGGGGATCATATTTTTATTATGTAAATAGCACACCCCAGCAGTACACGCACACATTCTTATGCCTCTTGGGTTTGAGTGCGTTGTTATAGTTTCATCGACTCATAACTATAGTCGACTGTCTTCTTCACTAGTTGTCGCC
>NW_019211458.1:2129579-2133523 GCF_002443255.2 Varroa destructor
TATACATATATATACATGTTTTGTGTATGTATATGTATATATAGACAGACACATGCAGTTGTGCTTCTACCAGTGGTGATAGTATCGTCAAAAAAGTAGTCCTATTATAGAAGGGTGGAGCATTACACCAATGGGCTGTCTTCTCTTGCTGGGCTAAGAATTGTAGGCAGTTGCTGTATCGGATAGTCTGCTTATTTCTTTGTTATCGATGCTAGCGACCATGACGATTCAATTGCAGCAGACTCGTCATTACGCAATCGCCTATCGTCCATCAGGTTATTGGCGCTCGTGAAGTAATGATAGGCCCTCATTAGGGACAAAGTTACTTGGGAGACATGGTTTTGTCAGTCAAAAGCGACATGTCGACCTAGGTATTGCCGAAGGCATAAACCGTACGTCTTAGGGTACAACCATAACGAATCTATTAGATAATGTTACTCTGCTGCTATAGTCCGAAAGTCGTACTTTTATTAACTCTTGCCAGCTGTCCTGGACTCAACAAGCCATAATAGTCCTCAGAAAAAATCAGTAGCATTATTATCGAGTACACCTGGCTGGATTTATTTGCTTTGCCTGCGCTGTGTACCAATTTTTAGCACGCTTAATGCAGACTAGCTAACAAAAATCTGCCACATTGTCCTTAAAGAGAGAGAGAGAGAGAAAGCAAGCGAAGGGGGATCTTTAGCAAGGACAGTATAAAGACTACGGTCTAAGATTTCTCACGGTCCCCACCATGTAATATACGTCAGATAGTTCATTCGTCTGAAGGCTGAAGCAGACTCATATCTGCTGCGGGGTCGATTTGGAGATTGGTATTATTCTTGCAGTTGTCTGTTTTTCTACTGTTGGCTTCTACTGCTGCTGCTGCTGCTGGTCTTGTCGGGCAACCAAATCCGAATTCGTTTGGTCCAGACAGCGTCGGCAGACGAGTTTAGAGGCACTCGGAGGCCACGCGCCACTATGCATAACAAAGGTGGCCTACTCATGGGCTGACAATACGACTATAATGCGGTTTGCCTAAATGTGTGTTCGTTTTGCTATTTTTCTATTATTATTATTTATTACCTTCAGTATTGATGGTGGTTATATTGATTTTCGTAGTAATGCCTGCACTTGGACGCTTGGCTGGCGGTTGGTTAAATGAAGTCGGCTGTACGTAGGTACACGTTTTGTTGTATCTGACACATCTTTTTATGCTGTTAGGGGTGTTAATAGCACTGATCGCTCGATTCTAGGCGGGGCCGTTGGGCTGCTGAGGATCTGGCTGCTGGCTTTATAATATTGGGCAGGAGCTGAAAATCAGGGGGATTTGAAAGAAAGTATTGCGCAATAGATCTGCAGCGTTGGTGCAATGATGATGGTAAGTTGGGTCTATAAACGAAGTTGGGACTATAAACGAAAATGGTAGAATAAGGTCGAAAACACCTATTAATGGGGCGGCTAACGATACCAAAGCTCTCCAATTTAGGACATGGGAGCCATGTCGACTAGATCATTGGGAAAGCTATTATTACGACGGTTGGGACAGGTGATTACATTCGCAGGAGTCAAGGAGAATAGGTTTCGTAGAACTGGGCGATACACCGGGAGACAGAAAACGAACCTGCTTATAAACGGTATTTGTGGGCTCGCAGCAATACGTTGTGAGGGGATAAAGCGGGGGGTGATTGCAACATAACAAAATGCTATTGATCGCTTTCCTGCTCAATTAAACTTTATTTAGAGACACTTAGAAAATACTCACAGCTGCTGTGGTTGTATGATAACCGCGTCGTTGTATAGACCTTTGTTGAAGGGGCGCTCAGGGAGCGGCCGGGACGACACTAACAATACAATCATTTACAAAACATCAACGGAGTAATGATAATGCTTGTACGCAACAAAGCAACGGCTGTCAGCAACAAACGCAATGTGAGTGATAGCAGCTACTGATTTCGCTTCCATGTCGTCGTCGCGGGGTGAACTAAAACAGTACAACATACACTATGGGAGCATAGAAATAAGCTTTTGTTTGGTAATTTTCGAGCTATTTATTTATGCTATAATGTGTCGCACTATTGACCCCCCAATATTGTTGCCTTCCTCGACTGAACTCAACGAGTCATCAGATGCTTTTAGTAGCCTTTCGTCAATTCGTTTCCGTTTCGATTGCTCTGCACTACCTGTGTCGACCATGAACCGAATAATAATAGTTAGAAGTAGATCATTAGAACGACAGAAGGGTCAGCTATACGTCCTAAAATTAACGTGTCCAAACATGATCGTTTGCGGTAGAAAGATGGGACAGATTGGGTAGACCAGTTGATTATTGTCGATTCTGAATTCTGGGACAGCCGATCAAGATAGTAGTCTCTAATCCCTGAGCTCAAGGCGAAAGCTCGGTTCGGGACGGATCACGACGGACCGGTGTGAAGGAGACGCTAGTCAACGGAGCAAGATAGTATCGAGTAATGAACTTTAGATGAAGTGGGGATCATATTTTTATTATGTAAATAGCACACCCCAGCAGTACACGCACACATTCTTATGCCTCTTGGGTTTGAGTGCGTTGTTATAGTTTCATCGACTCATAACTATAGTCGACTGTCTTCTTCACTAGTTGTCGCCTGCACGACTGCAGTAATAAATCACGGGGAGCTAACTGATTGTTTAGCTACATCCTTTCGTTCCGTCCAAAAGGTGTTCCTTTGACAATATCCGTTTATGACAAAATAAAGGTAATTATTTAGGGGGTTCTTGTTAGCGTTCACCGTTACGAAGTTTTTTGACTGCAAAGAGAATCTGTCGCACAACTTTACACGAGAAAAGACAGACCGTCAGTTCAATAGAGGATCGATAAATAGGTGCGACTATAGACAGATACCCATATGAACATTCGTATAAAACAGAGTCAACAAGGTGGTCGATATTTTATGGATTAGACAAACGGGCCAGCTATCGGTAAACGGCCTCTATACAATATATGTAGCGGGTGCTCGACTTAGCTTAGGCTTCCTTCGAACGACAGCCTTGGGACATATTTATAAGTAATGTGATCGTCGTCACCACCAAAGTTCTATTCATTGCTTACTTTATGGTGAGTGGTCGATCATTGTTATTTTTCCTTTCTTGGTCTGTCATTCATTAGGTTTTTTCGAAGTTTTGCGATCGATTTGGTCATTTGTTCACGAATCGTATAAATGAGTTTGACTCAATCTCCTGTTTGATGCTTACAAGTTATTCTCACTAGGGCCTAGAAGCGAAAGAGCCTATTCTCGTAGGCCGCGCCATCAGTGCCGTTTTGTTGCAAACATCAATATATTATTGGGCTCACAAGAAGTTCCTGTTCAAAGTTTATTAACTAACGCTCGCACAAGCAAACAAAACAGCACACATTGGATTGGCTTAATAACAGTAATGAATTAATTAATAAACGAACTGCTCACTGAGTGTCACAGGGCCAATTAGTGTCCTATAAGTTGGCATATCTATTGAACGGGATAAATTTTGAACAATACAATGTGTCTGTAGTATGGACTTTTAATGTACTCGCTACAATGGGGACTACTGGCTTAGAGACGTATGCCAACAAATGGGCGAAGCTTATCGTTGCTAACCGGTGGCAAATTTATAAAGCTGAAGTCATTCTCATCGTCTTTTTCTATCATCACCATCATACAGCTTCGTTACCACGATCATGACGATTGCGTACATTCGAATAGTAATAATATTACTACAATATCTCAATAATATTTATAGTTACTATCTTCGTGGCAATTAGCATGAGAATAATAATATGAAATACAAACATGTCAAGCAACAGGAGGCTGCCCGGTCAATACTATTAACAAAGGCAACCAGGCTCAGGCTCTGATAAGCAAGAGGATGAATATATATCATCCTGCAATGCTGCTGCTGCTGCTGCTGCTGCCGCCGCCGCCGCTGCTGCTGCTGCTGCTGCTGCT